>NW_014577510.1:130540-139162 GCF_000485595.1 Priapulus caudatus
TGCCCGCCTAGGAATTTTCTCAGCCTACGGCCCTGGAGTGTGTGTGTGTGTATGTGTGTGCGTGTGCGTGTGCGTGTGCGTGTGCGTGTGCGTGTGCGTGTGCGCGTGCGTGTGCGTGTGCGTGTGCGTGTGTATGTGTGTGCGTTTCACATACACACACTATGTGTGGTTTGGTTTGTGTTTCCGCGCGCGCGTGTGTGTGTGATCATGTTTGCCATTTTCAAAGAGCGGTATACTTGTAAACTTTCACGAAGACCTTTCCAACGAACATTACATCAAAAACATCATTTCGCCCCTGCTAATGCGTAAACGCAGCAAACACTGATATCGCCTAGGTGTCATAGACATGTGGTCGGCCTTCTCTTTCGACAATTCTTTGATCTATTCTTGATGCGTGTATACGAATGACTCTTCGTGCGATATATACTGCGATATATACTCTAAAAAGCTTTAAAATATATGGAGCGGCACGCAGAAAATATGTTACAACTCCGCTCACATCGTATGCGACTGAATGCGTGCACCCTTTACCATTATAACTCTATTATAAATTGCTGACGTATTTTATGTAACGAAGTAGATTTTCAATATAGGTAATTGATTTAAACGAGATCGCAAGGATAACAAATAAGTTTATGATTTGAACATCATTAGACAAAATGTTGCATACGGGCATGAAATTGCGGCACAATTGAACATGGATATTATTGTCGTATAGTCGTTAGCCATGTAATTGAGTCAATCTGCTGACCCTGGGCATACCATATACCCACACAGCTGCCTGTAATGCACGCTCTAACACAAAAATACAGAAGAACTTTCTTCGAGGCATATTAATAAAGTCCTCCCATAATGAATATCCATTAACAAAGCCCAGTGATTCAATATTGAGAGAACCAATATTCACGAGTTCTAAAGATTACATGCGAAATTACTTCTGAATTATTTGCATGTACGTATAATAACAAATTGCTAGTCGATAGATAGGCTAGGGAATATATGCAACAAACTAATCATTATAATGTAATAACTCGTTTTTGAAAAATATAACTTTTTTTGGAAAAGGGCTTCGCTGTTTATATCCTGGAAATTACACGTAAATAATTTGTAAATATTGCAAATTAATTATACGTGTTTTAGCTCTGCACATAAGCTTCCTGCCCATACACGTGTAGCAGAAGAAAAAACTTCTTTGCTTCTTTGCTACTTGGCTTTTTTACTCTTGTTCTTGTTTCTTTTCTCAGTCTGCTGTGCAGAATTCTTTTTAAGCAACATTTTACCGGTCCTTTTGCCTATAACTCGTATACACGAAGCGCATTTTTCATATTTTTGATTCTGTAGGTTAAGTACGTATACGCCCTGTGCACCAATTACAACAAGTATACACCCTGTATACCCCCTACATATCGACCATACGCCATGTACACCAAGTATACCCAATGTATCAACGGTGAAATATCGTCAGATTTAGACACCAAGTATCGTACACCAAGTATACGCCCTGTGCACCAATTACAACAAGTATACACCCTGTATACCCCCTACATATCGACCATACGCCATGTACACCAAGTATACCCAATGTATCAACGGTGAAATATCGTCAGATTTAGACACCAAGTATCGTACACCAAGTATACGCCCTGTGCACCAATTACAACAAGTATACACCCTGTATACCCCCTACATATCGATATCGACCATACGCCAACACCAAGTATCGTACACCAAGTATACGCCCTGTGCACCAATTACAACAAGTATACACCCTGTATACCCCCTACATATCGACCATACGCCATGTACACCAAGTATACCCAATGTATCAACGGTGAAATATCGTCAGATTTAGACACCAAGTATCGTACACCAAGTATACGCCCTGTGCACCAATTACAACAAGTATACACCCTGTATACCCCCTACATATCGACCATACGCCATGTACACCAAGTATACCCAATGTATCAACGGTGAAATATCGTCAGATTTAGACACCAAGTATCGTACACCAAGTATACGCCCTGTGCACCAATTACAACAAGTATACACCCTGTATACCCCCTACATATCGACCATACGCCATGTACACCAAGTATACCCAATGTATCAACGGTGAAATATCGTCAGATTTAGACACCAAGTATCGTACACCAAGTATACGCCCTGTGCACCAATTACAACAAGTATACACCCTGTATACCCCCTACATATCGACCATACGCCATGTACACCAAGTATACCCAATGTATCAACGGTGAAATATCGTCAGATTTAGACACCAAGTATCGTACACCAAGTATACGCCCTGTGCCACAATTACAACAAGTATACACCCTGTATACCCCCTACATATCGACCATACGCCATGTACACCAAGTATACCCAATGTATCAACGGTGAAATATCGTCAGATTTAGACACCAAGTATCGTACACCAAGTATACGCCCTGTGCACCAATTACAACAAGTATACACCCTGTATACCCCCTACATATCGACCATACGCCATGTACACCAAGTATACCCAATGTATCAACGGTGAAATATCGTCAGATTTAGACACCAAGTATCGTACACCAAGTATACGCCCTGTGCACCAATTACAACAAGTATACACCCTGTATCCCCCTACATATCGACCATACGCCATGTACACCAAGTATACCCAATGTATCAACGGTGAAATATCGTCAGATTTAGACACCAAGTATCGTACACCAAGTATACGCCCTGTGCACCAATTACAACAAGTATACACCCTGTATACCCCCTACATATCGACCATACGCCATGTACACCAAGTATACCCAATGTATCAACGGTGAAATATCGTCAGATTTAGACACCAAGTATCGTACACCAAGTATACGCCCTGTGCACCAATTACAACAAGTATACACCCTGTATACCCCCTACATATCGACCATACGCCATGTACACCAAGTATACCCAATGTATCAACGGTGAAATATCGTCAGATTTAGACACCAAGTATCGTACACCAAGTATACGCCCTGTACCAATTACAACAAGTATACACCCTGTATACCCCCTACATATCGACCATACGCCATGTACACCAAGTATACCCAATGTATCAACGGTGAAATATCGTCAGATTTAGACACCAAGTATCGTACACCAAGTATACGCCCTGTGCACCAATTACAACAAGTATACACCCTGTATACCCCCTACATATCGACCATACGCCATGTACACCAAGTATACCCAATGTATCAACGGTGAAATATCGTCAGATTTAGACACCAAGTATCGTACACCAAGTATACGCCCTGTGCACCAATTACAACAAGTATACACCCTGTATACCCCCTACATATCGACCATACGCCATGTACACCAAGTATACCCAATGTATCAACGGTGAAATATCGTCAGATTTAGACACCAAGTATCGTACACCAAGTATACGCCCTGTGCACCAATTACAACAAGTATACACCCTGTATACCCCCTACATATCGACCATACGCCATGTACACCAAGTATACCCAATGTATCAACGGTGAAATATCGTCAGATTTAGACACCAAGTATCGTACACCAAGTATACGCCCTGTGCACCAATTACAACAAGTATACACCCTGTATACCCCCTACATATCGACCATACGCCATGTACACCAAGTATACCCAATGTATCAACGGTGAAATATCGTCAGATTTAGACACCAAGTATCGTACACCAAGTATACGCCCTGTGCACCAATTACAACAAGTATACACCCTGTATACCCCCTACATATCGACCATACGCCATGTACACCAAGTATACCCAATGTATCAACGGTGAAATATCGTCAGATTTAGACACCAAGTATCGTACACCAAGTATACGCCCTGTGCACCAATTACAACAAGTATACACCCTGTATACCCCCTACATATCGACCATACGCCATGTACACCAAGTATACCCAATGTATCAACGGTGAAATATCGTCAGATTTAGACACCAAGTATCGTACACCAAGTATACGCCCTGTGCACCAATTACAACAAGTATACACCCTGTATACCCCCTACATATCGACCATACGCCATGTACACCAAGTATACCCAATGTATCAACGGTGAAATATCGTCAGATTTAGACACCAAGTATCGTACACCAAGTATACGCCCTGTGCACCAATTACAACAAGTATACACCCTGTATACCCCCTACATATCGACCATACGCCATGTACACCAAGTATACCCAATGTATCAACGGTGAAATATCGTCAGATTTAGACACCAAGTATCGTACACCAAGTATACGCCCTGTGCACCAATTACAACAAGTATACACCCTGTATACCCCCTACATATCGACCATACGCCATGTACACCAAGTATACCCAATGTATCAACGGTGAAATATCGTCAGATTTAGACACCAAGTATCGTACACCAAGTATACGCCCTGTGCACCAATTACAACAAGTATACACCCTGTATACCCCCTACATATCGACCATACGCCATGTACACCAAGTATACCCAATGTATCAACGGTGAAATATCGTCAGATTTAGACACCAAGTATCGTACACCAAGTATACGCCCTGTGCACCAATTACAACAAGTATACACCCTGTATACCCCCTACATATCGACCATACGCCATGTACACCAAGTATACCCAATGTATCAACGGTGAAATATCGTCAGATTTAGACACCAAGTATCGTACACCAAGTATACGCCCTGTGCACCAATTACAACAAGTATACACCCTGTATACCCCCTACATATCGACCATACGCCATGTACACCAAGTATACCCAATGTATCAACGGTGAAATATCGTCAGATTTAGACACCAAGTATCGTACACCAAGTATACGCCCTGTGCACCAATTACAACAAGTATACACCCTGTATACCCCCTACATATCGACCATACGCCATGTACACCAAGTATACCCAATGTATCAACGGTGAAATATCGTCAGATTTAGACACCAAGTATCGTACACCAAGTATACGCCCTGTGCACCAATTACAACAAGTATACACCCTGTATACCCCCTACATATCGACCATACGCCATGTACACCAAGTATACCCAATGTATCAACGGTGAAATATCGTCAGATTTAGACACCAAGTATCGTACACCAAGTATACGCCCTGTGCACCAATTACAACAAGTATACACCCTGTATACCCCCTACATATCGACCATACGCCATGTACACCAAGTATACCCAATGTATCAACGGTGAAATATCGTCAGATTTAGACACCAAGTATCTACACCAAGCCCTGTGCACCGAGTACAACAAGTATACACCCTGTATACCCCCTACATATCGAGCATACGCCATGTACACCAAGTATACCCAATGTATCATCGGTGATATATCGTCAGATTTAGACACCAAGTATTGTACACCAAGTATACGCCCTGTGCACCAAGTACAACAAGTATACACCCTGTATACTCCCTACATATCGAGCATACGCCATATACACCAAGTATACCCAATGTATCATCGGTGATATATCGTCAGACTTTAGACACCAAGTATTGTACACCAAGTATACGCCCTGTGCACCAAGTACAACAAGTATACACCCTGTATACCCCCTACATATCGAGCATACGCCATGTACACCAAGTATACCCAATGTATCATCGGTGATATATCGTCAGATTTAGCTATACCCAATGTATCAACGGTGAAATATCGTCAGATTTAGACACCAAGTATACGCCCTGTGCACCAATTACAACAAGTATACACCCTGTATACCCCCTACATATCGACCATACGCCATGTACACCAAGTATACCCAATGTATCAACGGTGAAATATCGTCAGATTTAGACACCAAGTATCGTACACCAAGTATACGCCCTGTGCACCAAATACAACAAGTATACACCCTGTATACCCCTACATATCGACCATACGCCATGTACACCAAGTATACCCAATGTATCAACGGTGAAATATCGTCAGATTTAGACACCAAGTATCGTACACCAAGTATACGCCCTGTGCACCAATTACAACAAGTATACACCCTGTATACCCCCTACATATCGACCATACGCCATGTACACCAAGTATACCCAATGTATCAACGGTGAAATATCGTCAGATTTAGACACCAAGTATCGTACACCAAGTATACGCCCTGTGCACCAATTACAACAAGTATACACCCTGTATACCCCCTACATATCGACCATACGCCATGTACACCAAGTATACACCAATGTATCAACGGTGAAATATCGTCAGATTTAGACACCAAGTATCGTACACCAAGTATACGCCCTGTGCACCAATTACAACAAGTATACACCCTGTATACCCCCTACATATCGACCATACGCCATGTACACCAAGTATACCCAATGTATCAACGGTGAAATATCGTCAGATTTAGACACCAAGTATCGTACACCAAGTATACGCCCTGCACCAATCACAATACAAGTTATACACCCTGTATACCCCCTACATATCGACCATACGCCATGTACACCAAGTATACCCAATGTATCAACGGTGAAATATCGTCAGATTTTTATTCACCAAGTATACGCCCGTGCACAATTCAACTATACCCTGCATACGCATACGCCATGTACACCAAGTATACCCAATGTATCAACGGTGAAATATCGTCAGATTTAGACACCAAGTATACGCCCTGTGCACCAATTACAACAAGTATACACCCTGTATACCCCCTACATATCGACCATACGCCATGTACACCAAGTATACCCAATGTATCAACGGTGAAATATCGTCAGATTTAGACACCAAGTATCGTACACCAAGTATACGCCCTGTGCACCAATTACAACAAGTATACACCCTGTATACCCCTACATATCGACCATACGCCATGTACACCAAGTATACCCAATGTATCAACGGTGAAATATCGTCAGATTTAGACACCAAGTATCGTACACCAAGTATACGCCCTGTGCACCAATTACAACAAGTATACACCCTGTATACCCCCTACATATCGACCATACGCCATGTACACCAAGTATACCCAATGTATCAACGGTGAAATATCGTCAGATTTAGACACCAAGTATCGTACACCAAGTATACGCCCTGTGCACCAATTACAACAAGTATACACCCTGTATACCCCTACATATCGACCATACGCCATGTACACCAAGTATACCCAATGTATCAACGGTGAAATATCGTCAGATTTAGACACCAAGTATCGTACACCAAGTATACGCCCTGTGCACCAATTACAACAAGTATACACCCTGTATACCCCTACATATCGACCATACGCCATGTACACCAAGTATACCCAATGTATCAACGGTGAAATATCGTCAGATTTAGACACCAAGTATCGTACACCAAGTATACGCCCTGTGCCACAATTACAACAAGTATACACCCTGTATACCCCCTACATATCGACCATACGCCATGTACACCAAGTATACCCAATGTATCAACGGTGAAATATCGTCAGATTTAGACACCAAGTATCGTACACCAAGTATACGCCCTGTGCACCAATTACAACAAGTATACACCCTGTATAACCCCTACATATCGACCATACGCCATGTACACCAAGTATACCCAATGTATCAACGGTGAAATATCGTCAGATTTAGACACCAAGTATCGTACACCAAGTATACGCCCTGTGCACCAATTACAACAAGTATACACCCTGTATACCCCTACATATCGACCATACGCCATGTACACCAAGTATACCCAATGTATCAACGGTGAAATATCGTCAGATTTAGACACCAAGTATCGTACACCAAGTATACGCCCTGTGCACCAATTACAACAAGTATACACCCTGTATACCCCTACATATCGACCATACGCCATGTACACCAAGTATACCCAATGTATCAACGGTGAAATATCGTCAGATTTAGACACCAAGTATCGTACACCAAGTATACGCCCTGTGCACCAATTACAACAAGTATACACCCTGTATACCCCCTACATATCGACCATACGCCATGTACACCAAGTATACCCAATGTATCAACGGTGAAATATCGTCAGATTTAGACACCAAGTATCGTACACCAAGTATACGCCCTGTGCACCAATTACAACAAGTATACACCCTGTATACCCCTACATATCGACCATACGCCATGTACACCAAGTATACCCAATGTATCAACGGTGAAATATCGTCAGATTTAGACACCAAGTATCGTACACCAAGTATACGCCCTGTGCACCAATTACAACAAGTATACACCCTGTATACCCCTACATATCGACCATACGCCATGTACACCAAGTATACCCAATGTATCAACGGTGAAATATCGTCAGATTTAGACACCAAGTATCGTACACCAAGTATCGTACACCAAGTATACGCCCTGTGCACCAATTACAACAAGTATACACCCTGTATACCTCCTACATATCGAGCATACGCCATGTACACCAAGTATACCCAATGTATCACGTGAAATATCGTCAGATTTAGACACCAAGTATCGTACACCAAGTATACGCCCTGTGCACCAAGTACAACAAGTATACACCCTGTATACCTCCTACATATCGAGCATACGCCATGTACACCAAGTATCTAGACGAAGGTTGA
>NW_014577510.1:143750-144156 GCF_000485595.1 Priapulus caudatus
AGTATACACCCTGTATACCTCCTACATATCGAGCATACGCCATGTACACCAAGTATACCCAATGTATCAGCGATGAAATATCGTCAGATTTAGACACCAAGTATCGTACACCAAGTAAAGTATCGTACACCAAGTATACGCCCTGTGCACCAAGTACAACAACTATACACCCTGTATACCTCCTACATATCGAGCATACGCCATGTACACCAAGTATACCCAATGTATCAGCGGTGAAATATCGTCAGATTTAGACACCAAGTATCGTACACCAAGTATACGCCCTGTGCACCAAGTACAACAACTATACACCCTGTATACCTCCTACATATCGAGCATACGCCATGTACACCAAGTATACCCAATGTATCAGCGGTGAAATATCGTCAGATTTAGACACCAAGTA
>NW_014577510.1:145743-160839 GCF_000485595.1 Priapulus caudatus
TACAACAAGTTGTGCACCAATACAACAAGTATACACCCTGTATACCCCCTACATATCGAGCATACGCCATGTACCCAAGTATACGCCCTGTGCACCAAGTACAACAAGTATACACCCTGTATACCCCCTACATATCGAGCATACGCCATGTACACCAAGTATACCCAATGTATCATCGGTTATATATCGTCAGATTTATACNTGTGTGTGTGTGTGTGTGTGTGTGTGTGTGTGTGTGTGTGTGTGTGTGAGCGTGTGCGTGTGTGTGTGTGTGTGTTAGTGTGCGTGCTTGCGTGTGTGCGTGCGTGCACGCGTGTGTGTGTTTGTGTGAATGTGGGTGTGGAATGTGTATATTGGTGTACGTTACGAGAGTGAGTGCGGGCGTGTGAGTACGTACGTATCAGTGTTGAAATAATTTTAAAGTGTACGTACGTTAATCACTTTACTGTACAGAATATACCTACTGTCTTCTTTGTATATGTTTTTTCTTCATGTTGCATAGCGCTGTTTTGTACTGTATCACTTAGATATTGCATCCATCAGATTTTTTCTCCATTAAACACATTGCCTTCAGTACATGCATTTGTATTTTAATTGCATGCAATAAAGATTGAATAATAACTAGACAGAGGGCACTCACGGAGAGTGCATAGCNCAGAAACTGGAAGCAAGTGCGCGCAAATGTTTAAATTGACGTCATTAGCTCAAGCGCGGAGAAAACCTGGGCGCTGGTGGCTGCGAGCGGATTAATGGTAGTGAATGCCAAGCGTGCGAGTGTGGTGGTGTTGTTGGAGAGAGTATAGAAAATGGTAGGTTTGCTGTGTGAGTATAGATTAGTCATCCTGAATTAAAGAGATCAGAAATTATATATAAAAAGAGGTCGCGTGGTATTTAGCGTTGCCTTATAATTACGTTATAATCTATAGGTGTTCATTATACGTATAATACGTATACTTATACTTATAGTACGTATAGCCTAGGTTAGCTCCAAGAAACGGTATTGCTAGGGTTAGAATACCGTTCAACTTCTTGGCCACAATTCCTTGTAGGTTGGCTCGGTATCCAACGCCATCGACACCAGCTATCGCGTCACATGTATAATAGCTCAAACGAATCTAATAACGTCTGCTTCTGCTCGCGCGTAACGGCCTACTGAGCGGCCTACTTATTTATGAGTTATGCCGTTTTTCTGAGATTACTGGATCAAAAAACCAGAAAGCCGCCATGTCTGCCCAATGTTCAGTGCACTATAAAATCAGCATGGACCTGATTTCACAGCTGCGTTAGGCCAAATACAGACGCCAAGTACATATCTTCGCAATGATAATTATCTAAGTTGTTGTAGGATTGACCATTTGATTCCCCTTGGATTCTGGTTTTTCAATGTTTTAATATTTATATATATAGAGTATATGGATGGCTTCTTATGCTCCGCGGCCAAAGCAAGTAGCGAACGCTATGGTAGTTTATGTCGTTCGCGGGTTCCGGTGCCGTTCGAAATCATACGCACATTGCGACAACCATGGCGGTTGCGGTTAGCTTGCAAGTTTCGGTTTGGCTCTTGAAATTTTACCAACTGGCACAGCAACTGAGGTATGTATTATTAATATCAAACGCTGTAACTATAAGGTGAAGGTTATATTTGATACAAAAACAAGGCAGAAATGCTAGCAGTGATCCATTTTATTTGAGTATATATACGGTAATTGTTTCGGATAGTTTTTGTAGCAGCTACGCAAGATTTTTCAAGTGGATGGAATGGTCAGGGCGGTGTAATTGCCAGTTACGTCACCAGCTGGTCGGTGTTAAGGCCTAGGATGACTATACATTATAACAGAGTAGATAATAAGCACAAGAGTAAGATCAACCGATTCCGCGCATTGTTTAACGCGATTTTTCTCATCAAATTTGCCACCAATAAAGAAGGCAGTGTATACGTTGGCCCTCAGACTTATATACCACTAATCACTCACCTTCTGGTACTGATATTCGTTTTCCATATATTTGTCGTAGCGTATTGCGTAAATCGTATCTGGCACGAGCTGAATTCGATAAATTTACCGCTAAATGGCGACTTGTTGGCGAGCTGTTTAGACATTATTAGAAAGCTATCGGTGGGGCCAATATTTAGCAAACGGACGGTTTCCAAATCATGCGTGCCCCGATAGGGGTTTAATGTACTTGATTACCTGCGCCGTGCGTAATTGTGAACTTACTGCAAACTACTACAGAGAATATTGTTATTATTGTATTTATTACTTATGTAAGATAGTATGTCAATTTCTTTCTTGTGTTGCGATCACAATAACTGAACACGTCTCGCAGGTTCTTCACGAGATCAAAATTTAGATTGTCTCTCAACCCTATCGGGGCACGAATGATTTGGAAACCGTCCGTTGCTAAATATTAGCGCCCCGATAGCTTCTAAATAATGGCTAAACAGGTCACAACAACAGCGGTAAATCGTGCGAATTCAGCTCGTGCAAGATTACGATTTACAGCAATATGCTAGCAAATATATGTAAAACGAATATCAGTACCATGAAGGTGAGTGATTAGTGGTCATAATAAGCTGAGGAACGTATACACATGCTTCTTTATTGGTGGCAAATTTTGATGAGAAAAATCGGTTAAAAATGCGGGATCGCTTCTTTATTGGTGGCAAATTTTGATGAGAAAAATCGGTTAAAAATGCGGGAATCGGTTGTCTCACTCTTGTGTTATTATATCTACTCTTGGTTATAATAATAATACTCATAGCTCCAAGAAACGGTATTGCTAGGGTTAGAATACCGTATAGACAATCCGTCGCACAGCCTGGTCGGGCTAAGGGCGTCCATAGCATAGGCGGCAGGCCTGAATAAGCACCTAACAGAATTTTTTTTTTAAATACGCCATGGCTATATTTACGGAGTCGTAAATACATTTATTTTTTCGGTAATGTATTTACGGAAATCCCATCATGCAAAGCGCCACGGACAAGTGCAGCCCCAACATGTTTACATCCGCGCATGGGAAACTACCTCGAAAGTGTAGGCTGTTTTTGTGACTAATCAACTTACTGTTGTATGCCTCCTGGTTCAAGGATAGAGAACATGGGTCCCAATAAAACCAATGTCATTTACATCAATATAAATATAATATTATATCAATATAATAGGTTTATTGGTTTTATTGGGACCCATGTTCTCTATCCTTGGGCCTGCCTCCTAGCTATAGCTTTTATAACAGTCACCCCGAGTCGGCGGAGACCGCTGTACCGTAGAGATTGGACGCTCGCCCAAAACTGGGCGCTTCTAAGTGCGCATGCGCGCAAGCGCAGTAGTCATCTGTGCATCTTGCCCATCGAAAATGGTCGCAATAAACAAACATGGCAGGCAACCCGGTCACTGATGGAAACATTTGATTGAAACAATTTGCAATATGTAGTAAGTTATTAAGGCTGATAGGGTCTATGTCCCCCAGGGTACTGCCGGAACGTACCCTGGTAACTATCTTGCTGATATGGTTAGGGGTAGGGTTAAGGTTAGGGTTAGAGTTAGGGTTAGGGAGTAGGCGTAGGCGACTCTCTAGACTCGTTAGTGGAGTAGGCGATCTATGGTCCGGCATATTAGATAGTAGTATTTAGTACCAGGGTACGTTCCGGCAGTACCCTGGGGGACATAGGCCCTATCAGCATTAGTAAGACTGTGTTATGTTTGTCAGGTTACAAGGCGAAACAAAAAGAAAACAAAAGAGCATGGCTACTATTGCCTACGGCCCTGCAAAACAAGATTCAAACAAAAAGAAAACGACCAAAACAAAAGAGCATGCATACAGATCGTCCAGTTTCGGGCGAGCGTCCAAACTCTACGGTACACCGCTACGGCGTTAGTCTAATAGTAATACTAATACTAGTAATAGTAATATCCCATAAGTCGTCATGGATTAAGTAGTCCTCATAGTAAATCCATTGGAATAGCCCCGCCTAAGTCGTCATTATGTACAAGTCGTCGCCCTCAGACAGGTCCCATGTTACAAACAACAGTAATTTCCCATCTGTAAGTCATCAGAAATGCCGATTGTGCGCATGCAGTGTACGGTCTAGGGGATGTGCGAGCTGGCTGTCGCAGATATGCGCTTACTACAGTTCGTTCCTGAGCACGGCCTCGCGGAATTACCGTATTTTTTCAACAAGTGTTCCAAGAAAATTTGGCAGACAGCCAGACATGCACTGCAAATGTCCTGCAATGTCCAAACGTGTAATCAACAACGGGTGTTATAGATAGCCAGCGTGTGCCGCGCTTGCCGCTAGTGCGTACAATCAGTGTGTTATGGCCAGCAGCGGTGTCGATTGATGTACGGACCCGATTGTTTCATGTCTGCTATATGTATGTGGCACGAACTGATGTCGTGTGTGGCGCATGCTTATGACTGCATAGGGGTGATAGGCACCTGGGAGGGGAGCCCTACACATCTATAAGTCGACAAAATGACGACTTACGCGTATGTCGTCATTTTCGTAAGTCGGCACAAAAATGCTGGTCCCAAAAGTGATGACTTAAATGCGAGTTTTACTGTAGTAAACTAAGTCATTATTATGCACAGACTTGCCAAGGGTGTTCAACCAGCTTGCTGGAGGTTCAGTGAGATTTTGCTGTAGAATGGGTCATTTTTGGAATATAATGCTGGAGGTTGAGAATATTTTCAAACATGACCAGTTTCTGAATATTTGGTTTTAAATTATGTATTTGCAGTTCGCATTCGAAGAAAAGAAGACAAAATAAAATTTTAAGGCATAAAAACTTTAAGTGGTACTGTACTTTGTATAAAAGCATTTCTGAAGTGGTACATACAGTATACGTTAAATTTGCGTGAATGCGTGAGAATGCCTAGGGCATGCGGGGGTGCGGGAGAATGGGTCTAAATGCATGAGTCTCCTGCGAAATGTGTGAGACTTGGTAGGTCTGGATGCATCATGTTTGGTAATGCTAATTCTGCACTTTCAGGGGCTGTTTGGGGCACAGTTGGTTTTCAGCATGATCATGGCCAGCTTTCTGCAGAAGTTATCTCAGTACTTCTCGCTCGCACAGACTGTCATCTGTTACAGGTAGTATTAATTGTAACAGTGACTGAGCCATCACCAGTCAGTATACATACTTACCAATTCCATACATGGTATACTGACTGCCTGCTGTGGCTTCTTCATGCAAATGCCTCGAGGCCATAAGCAACATATTGTTATTCTTTGGGGTAGAGTATACCCTACAACACCTATGTTGTGCTTGTAAGATGGTGTTTGTAGGCTGTTTTAAGCTGTGGACACACTAGCCGATTTTTCATGCGATTGAGCCACCTGGCTGAGTCGGCCGGCTGAAATCGCCTAGTGTGTCCAGTGAGTCGCAGTCGATTTTCGAGTCGGCTGAATGAGTCGCCCGAATCAAACATGTTTGATAAAATCGAACAATGCAATACTATACAATGCGACTATACAATGCTCTACTACGCGCGCCCGAATGTACAATTCATCAGCCAATCAAACGGTGCCATTTTCAATCGTGACTATCAATCTAGGTCAACTCTCCGATGAATCGCGCTGAAATTCGCCTAATGTGTCCACTAGAGTTAGTCGCCCGACTCAGCCGGGCGGCTCAATTGCATGAAAAATCGGCTAGTGTGTCCACAGCTTAACAACCGTGAGTGTCGTAAGGAGTACGGTACCCAGTTGTAATTTTTAATCTCGCGTCACGGCTAACTGTTGCATGCTCATTAAAGACATAATAGGCCCATCGATTATGCAATTTTAACGAATGCTAGAGTAACTGGCACCTTGTGTAGTTAATAAGTACATTACCTTATAGCCAAACGCGTATTAGTTTGTCCAATATCACTGCTGGTTACTAAGAAATGTCTAATTGAAATCCGCAGTCCAAGAAATCAGTTGACTGACTTGTTTACAGTTTCGAAACCGCATACTGCGAAACGGGTGTGATACAGATTTATCATGTTTATAGTGCACCGGACATTTTCGCACGCATGCATTTTCGCTCGGCCGTACGCAATGCTAGCGATAGTACAGTACCGTAACTGTATACGTAACAGTAGCTCTGATTGTAATGTAATGAACGTGGAATCCACGTACGAATCATGGACGCTCGTGATAATGAAGTAGGCTGTGTTGGGGGCCAACACTATGGGGGGATCGTGGACTAACTATGCAGGGCCACAGAAAAACATGGAAAGCAGACGGCACTACGCGTATTTACGTATATTGGTCAAACGAATACACCTGTGTCCGAATATGAAGACATGTGGTTACCGGTTCATTATAGCACCCACGGTTATTTACTTGTGCCTCAATACCGAGAATACACCCAGAGATACATTCTACTAGCTCATTAGTCGTATATAAGCATCCCGGGACAAACAATTCTCCGCTAAACACCCGTAGCAACATGTTACGTCACCTAACCGAATTCGAGGCTATTTTGCTTGGCAAGCAATTTAGCATTGGCGCTAGATTACCAGATTTACGGATTTAAATTAGACATTTCTTAGTAATTAGCAGTGATATTGGACAAACTAATACGCATTTGGCTATAAGGTAATGTACTTATTAACTACAGAAGGTGCCAGTTACTGTAGCATTCGTCAACTTTGCATAATCAATGGGCCTATTATGCCTTTAATGTTTTGCACTGGGTTAATTGCTGGCTGCAGACTGGTGAGATACATGCACCCGACAGACGAGGAACTGAGAGAGGCAGCCGGTATCCCACCACCATCGAGCCGTAGCCGAGGCAAGAAAGATGCCAGGTATATAGACACATACCAGCCACATCTGTCTAGTTACAGCAATTGACTAGAATTTCATAATTAATTGTTAGTTACAGCCAATTAATGAATTTTTGGTTTATTTGGGATATCTCTACTTCAGTCCAGTTTAAAAAATACCAGTCCAGGAATTGCAAATACCTCTGATACGTTAAGTATTCCATTCGCCATGTTGCATGTTGTAAGTCTTGCAAAAAGTTTGATACAGTATAATGGGTAAAGCCAGCTTTGGCATGCTAATAAAGAGCTTTGTTATTAATCACATAGTGCATACCATGTTTGAATGCGGATACATAAGTTTACATCTGATCTGGTACGTGATCTTTGGCTCAATTATACATGATAAAGTCAAATCGGTTATGATTTTATGTTGTACACAAGCCTGTAATTTATGTGATCCTTATCGTTCACACGGTATTTGTGAATGTATTATTCTAGCTTCTTTGTATTAGTTTAAAAATGAGTGTTGTAGTTTAGTTTTTGTGATCTAGGAAACAGAATGGTGCTGCGAAGGACAACAGTTTCACCGTGCCCCGGAACATCCAGTTAAAACTAACGACGGCAGAAGTGACCGACCAAGACGTTGTCCATCTGCATTTCTTCACAGGTGTGAGCTGGCATCATCGATGTCATCATGTCTAAGCATGATAGATGTCAGTATAATCACGTAATCACAACAGTATATTATCCTGCGGTCAATTCGTCGATAACTTTGTAAATAACCACATTCATGTGAACCTTACTTTTGATAACATAACCTCATGAAAATTCTATCTACACCGTGTCCAACAAGCAAGGTTCACTGAACTTACTACAGGCACTCTCATTGGAAGAGCTTAAAAAATTCTGATCCAACCAATATGGCTGTGCCCGTGAAACACAGATCATGAAACTACTTGTGTACATAGCTTCCCTAGTATAGTGGAGCTTCCTGGACTTAGCAACAATTTGAGAAATTTACCCCACTAAAATTGAATTGACATGAAAGGAAATGGCGATTCTACGGTAGTCTAAGAAAGCAAGCTCAAGGTTGGAAACTTCAGATACCTATATTTGTCAACCAGATTCATTGATTGACAACTCTGCAGCTGGCAATCACGATATCCTATGTAAGCTTTCCACTATGGAAAAAAAACATTAATAAAATCTTCGCTTTAATTAAAAAGAGGATTTACCATCTGTAATAGACAGCCAATTAATTATCCTCAATAAAATTACACGTTTCCAATATCAGGAAGTGCCATGAATTTCTTTCAGGTAGGCCTAAATATGATGAACTAAATACTAAAATTGGAAGAAAAACTCACGACTCGACAAACATCTTATAACGACTTACACGATAACAAGACTTTTAAATCAACTACGATTACCATGGAAAAAAATATACATGAAGTTGAATCATCAGTGGATAAACTTGACCAATATGCGTAAAGTGAATGTATCGTAGTTGCTGGGATTTCTGTAATCAAAGATAAAAATACTAATAATATTATAAAGAAAGTAGGCAATTCAGTGGGTAATAAAATCACTGACAACCGTATCAAACCAAAGCAGTTATAAAAAGTATGCAAATAAGCTTACTCATCTGAAAGAAATAGCCAAAAAGAGACACTACAAAAATAAATAGAAAATACACAAGAATAATGTGAAATAACGTAGCAAACCAATAGTAATATTGTGAGTATATAAAACAAGTCGTCTGGCTTATCAAACTCCCTTATTACTGAGAACAATAGAACTGGCAGTAATACTGAGGATATATGTACACAATGTTTTTAAGAACTAATTTCAGAGTATTGACCCTTTAGAACATGGCTTCTAAAATCCCTTAGCAACATAAACCAATGGGGTTAGCCGCTAGAAACAGTTGCCGCTGGAGGGCAGTACATCTGCAGAGGTGAAGATTATCCGCGTACCCAGATCATAGCCCAGATGCACAACCGGGATAGAGTGGGGGAAGTGGGTGTTTATTCTTTTGTGTGTGCTGAGGAGTTATGTAATATGTTTATTGAGAATTAACGGTCAATATTAGTGGCTGCATATGGTGAAGTGGTGTTTTTCTTTTTGTGTGCTGCATGAGGAGTTATGTATTTATATGTTTATTGAGATTCATGTATGTATGTAGGTACATGTATGACCTGCAGAAAGAGCCCCCTACAGTCGTACACCACCTATATTCGCGCTGACATTATATATGCGTGCGTGCGTGGGTGTGCACGTCCACGTGTGTGCGTGCGTGCGTGGGTGTGCACGTCCACGTGTGTGCGTACTGTGGCACGGTACATGTCCGTGCGCTGCGTACGTGTGACGTACTCGTGCGTGCATACGTGCGTGGGTGGCGTGTGTACGTACCGCGTGCATGCATTCGTACGTGTGTGCTTGCGTGCGTGCGTATGCAGCGTACAGGTGCGTGGCATGCGTGCGTATGTACGTGCGGGCGTGCGGTGCACGTACACATGCGTGCATGCGTGGCGTGCGTTTGCACGTACACGTATGTGCGTGCGTGCGTGTGTACGTACACATGCGTGCATGCGTGCGGTGATGGCGTGCGTGTAAAACGTGCACGTGGTGTGCGTGCGTGTGGCGTGTGGTCATACATGTACGTGCATGCGGTGCGTGTGTGTGGCAGGTACACGTGTGTGCATGCATGCGTGCGTTGGCGTGCGTGGTGGCGTGTACACGTCCACGTGTATGGGTGCGTTGCGTGTGTGTGCAGGTACACCGTGTGTGCATGCATGCGTGCGTGCGTGCGTGCGTGCAGTGTACACGTCCACGTGTATGGGTGGCGTGCGTGCGTGCGTGTGCACGTACATGTGCGCACGTACAAGTGTGTGCGTGAGTGTGTGCGTGCGTCAGGCGCGTAGCCAGGGGGGGGGCGGTGGGGGCGGTCGCCCCCCCAAAACGGTCAAATATTGGCGCCAAAATGGCTTAAATATTTCAAAATTTTCTGGGGCCATGCCCCCAGACGCCCCCTAGCACTGGCATGGCTACGGCACGTGTCAAACGTACGGTTGTCAAATTTGCCATGTGCGTGGCATGTTAGTATGCATTGTATAATATGTATGTACGTGTGTGTTGGTGTGTGTGTGTGTGTGTGTGTGGTGTGCGTGTGCGTGTGCGTGTGCGTGTGGCGTGTGCGTGTGCGTGTGCGTGTGCGTGGGCGTGTGCGTGTGCGTGTGCGTGTGCGGTGCTCGCGTGTGCGTGTGCGTGTGCGTGTGCGTGTGCGTGTGCGTGTGCGTGTGCTGTGTGTGTATATGTGCGTGTGTCACTGTGTGTGTGGTGTGTGTGTGTGTGTGTGTGTGTGTGTGTGTGTGTGTGTGTGTGTGGTGTGTGTGTGTGTGTGTGTGTGTGTGTGTGTGTGTGTGTGTGTGTGTGTGTGTGTGTGTGTGTGTGTGTGTGTGTTGCAGGGGCGGATCAGAGGGGGGGTCGAGGGGATCCGGACCCCCCTTTTACCAAAAAAAAAGGAAAAATCATACACACACGCGCACGCGCGCGCACGCACGCACGCACGCACACACACACACAGACACACACACACACACACACACACGCATGCACGCACGCACGCACGCACGCACGCACACACACACACACACACGCGCGCGCGCGCACACACACACACACTTCTCTTATATTGTCTCCATTAAAAATCTTGTTGCGCTAGTTTTTCTGATAAAGATTTACTTATATATATGTAAATTCGTTATAAAAACTTAGAAATGGGCAAAGAGGGGTCCGCAGGTGTCCGGGAGACCGGATCTGATAAATTTTTGCATTCTAGACATCAAAATTACTGCTCAGATGCTCTCAGAATGCACCAATTTTTAAAAAAAATGCCCAAACCCCCCCAAAGTGGCCTTCGGCAGCTTTTTAAAACACCAGAAAAAGTAAGCAAAAAAAAGTGCCTTTTATTTCTTCCTGGACACCCCTTTTCAAAAATTCTGGATCCGCCCCTGTGTGTGTGTGTGTATGTATGTTCGTGCGTGCGCGATCGCGCGCGGTGTGTGTAAATTATTGTGGGGCTTACGCTCGGTGCTAGTATGTGATGGCTATCGCCGATGCATCCGCCCCCCCCACTCCTCGTACGGATTTACGCCCCTGATGTCGCACACTTCACGTGCTCATGCAATTGCGCCCCCCCCAAAATAAAAGCCTGGCTACGCGCCTGCGTGGCGTGCGTGTGTGCGTGCGTGCGTGCGTGCGTGCGTGCATGCGTACGTGTGGTGCTTGCGTCCATATGTGAAGTGGGTGTTTATTCTTTTGTGTGTGCTGAGGAGTTATGTAATATGTTTATTGAGATTCACGGTGATTATTAGTGGTGCAATATGTGAAGTGGGTGTTGATTCTTTTGTGTGTGCTTCAGGAGTTGTGTAATAGTGTTTAATTGAGATTCACAGTGATTTAGTGGTACATATGTGAAGTGGGTGTTGATTCTTTTGTGCTGGTGCTCAGAGGAGTTATGTAATATGTTGTTTGAGATTATTAATGCTATACAAGAATCAAGTTGCAATACAATTATGTATATCTTATTATTCTAAAAATGCAGCAGTTTACTACAGACATAAGCATTACTTGGCTGCACAAGTAGCTCGCCTAACTAAGTTGAGGAAATCAATGAAGGGCACACTTAACAATTCTTTCACCGAGAAGAAATCTTCTGATGGGGCAGGTCATCTTTTTAGCTCATCAGACATAGTCAGATGCGCTTGTAGAATCCGATGATCGTCCGTTGCGTCGCCGTCCCGTGCGTCAACAGTTGGGCACAAATCTTACCGCTCGACGTACGGTCACGATATTCGGCGTCGTTGGGGGATCGTCAAAACGAGTTTGGGATGTTCGAAGCTGGGGGTCAAAGGTCAAAAGGTCAAGAGTTGTAAAAGAAGGGGAAATTCACTCCTTAACTTAAGGTATAGGGAGGAATGCAGAATTGCGGCACAAATCTTAAACCGGCCGACGTAGGCTCGTGGATAGTCGGTGCTATAGCATCATGGTAGGAAAAAGCCATCACTGTGCCGAAATTGGAGGTCACAAGGTCAAAGAGTCAAATGGGCACAGGCAGATTTAGACATTTTCTGAGGACATGTCTGACGGAAGCGAGTTGAAAAACTTTTTTGTTTCACGCGGTGACCTAGCATTTTTTATGGCTTTATTTGAAAGGACCAATGAATGTCCGTTCGGCTGACATGGAAGAGTAAGTGCGGATAACCTTTTGACCTCAGAGGAAGGGTAAACATGGATGTTGTTGACTGTTAACAAAGGAGTGAACTGCTTTTGGGCTATTAGAGGCCCCCTCCCCCCACGCCTCCCCTCCCTCCCATCTGTAAATAGTGGGCGTGTCCTAACAATGATGTGTACGCAACTGGCGTGTCAGCATATCTGCGCGCTAACAAATGTGGTACTTACGCACGACACTGAAATTTTCGTTATAATTCCATAGCAACAGACCTCAGATGAGCGCCAGACGCTCTGCGGCTCTTGTTAATATTTTAAATGTCTTGGCTTAGACCAATGACCCTCTCTCTACATGGATCCTCTTAGATGCGATACGTCTATCTCTAACAACAGTTACTGTCTCTGCATTAAGTTGGGTATTTCCTTTGAGCATTGATGGCGTGTTTTACATGCACATTACAGCGTCAACCTTGAGTCTTTCTTTCATCTAAAAAATAGACATATTAAAGCAAACGTAATGAAAATATATGTTAAAAAATGCGTGTGGCAACGAAGTGCTAAAGCACTCGAGAGCTATCTCAATATACAATAATAAAACATGTAGAATAAATGCCGGTGATTACTAATAGCAGAGCTACGCTGGTAGCCATGTACTGGTACCTCGTACTAGAGACACCCTGGCCTCGATATTTACCAAATTACAGCCTGAACGTTGGCCACTGGCATTGTCCTATTATAATATACTGCTCTGTAGCGATAATGCTGTCAATGATACACTAACAGTTGTTTTATAATCTAGACTGCATGGAAGAACGGTCAAAGAAAACTACTGCCAAACCTCAAAGTCAAAATGAGGCTAAATAACTAAATGTTTATAAGCTATTTTCGATATTACACTTACTTAAAAGTGTGCTAGTATAGTCAGCCTCTCTGAAGTGATCGCTGCAGACTTTACGAAGGCATTTTAACTTGGTTATATCGCTATGACGATACGATCGGCTATTCGTGATTCCTGTATCTTTCCAACTGACCGATTGATTGCGCAATCGTTGTAACACCTCTAACTCCCGCTGCGCCACCTGCTGACAAAGCTAGCGGCTAACCCCATTGTAACCCTAAACGTATATTTCTATCAATCGTGCGTTTCACTTATTCATTGTATGTACGTATGGACACATGACATTTCACGCTCCCTCGCTGCACACTTCATCGGTAATGAAGCGTAATGAATACTTGCGTGGGCTCCCTCGTGCAGCAGCAGCACGGGATGACAAGCACCCTCAAGCTTCTACATTTCCCATTTTGCTTCACCGCTAATGTAATGGACTTGTGTTTGTGCGTGCGTGCGTGCGTGCGTGCGTGCGTGCGTGCGTGCGTGCGTGCGTGCGTGCGTGCGTGCGTGCGTGTGTGTGCGTATATACATACGCTCAAGAGCTAATAATACCTATTATTTGCTCTTGATACGTTTGTATGTGTGTACGGATTATATATAGAATATTGATTCTATCTATAGATTTATGTGATGTCATTCCTCATAACGTGTTATTTGCAGAGTACCAGTGGCTGGTTGACTTCTCATCGTGCGCTGTCATTGTCTACGTGATAACAGAGCTGTTCTACTGGATGACCCCACACATGGCAGCCGGTGAGGTCAACCTGAGTCTCATCTGGTCACTCATGGCTCTACTCTTCATCTTGTATCTTTGACAGACAGAGTCTACAATAGCCTGTGCTTGCAAGTGTATGCTCGTCCATGCGTAAACGTGTGTGAGACTGAGAGTGCACATGCGTGTGCCTGCGTGTGAGTGCATGCATAAACGCGTAAAAGAATGTGAAGAAGTGTGTGCGTGTGCATGTGAGTGCATGCATAACTATGTGTTTGAGTGTTGAGTGTGTGCGCGTAAGTGTGTATGCATAATCGTGTGTGCGTGAGCGTGTGTAAATGTGTGTGCATGAGCATGTGTGTAAACGTATGTGTAAGCATGTGTGAGAGAGCGTGTGCGTGTGAGTGTAAGTGTGTGCGTATGTGTGGGCGAGCATGAGCATGTGTGCGTGCGTGTGCTTGAGCATAAGATGTTCACGAGTCTTCACAGAATAATGTCTGTCCACAACGCACGGTGGCAAGTGCTTGATTGTTACTTCTCGTATCGTTGGTTTTGCTATGGCGGTGCGCAGACGTGTGCTGTGGTCGCTAACGGCGCAGTATTTCCGCGGTGAGGATGGCGGTGAGCGGGCGATGTGCATCATGTTTGCATTCTTCTGCCTTGTGTCAGCGATGGTCGTACTCGTCATCAATGAAGACATCCTCGAACTAGGACTCGACGAAGGCAAGTGTGTACGTAGTGCGTGCACGTCATAGTCACTCTTCTTGGATTTTGGGTGCAGTGATTTGTAGTGGCGTTCATTGACTCCAGCCCAGCGAAAAGACTTTTTTTTTTTAAATTTCTGAATAATGTACAGTTTTGATGCCCACCAGCCCAATTGTGAAAATCTAATAAATCTAATAAATATGTAAATAAGGTTAATATAGGTGAGATTTTGATATTAATATTTTATGGGGGTTCTGAGGTTAGAAGTGACTGCATGTGGATTTTTTTAAATGGATTCTATTTTTGTCGTGTTCCTTTTGCAGCGTATGCATTGTTCAGTCAAGGATCAAATCTGTTCTTGGCAACTCAGGGGTTGGAATCCAGGTATAGTACAGTGATGTGTTTCTGTGGTGGGATATCTCTGATTTATCAATTTATTTGTTTTCGATCTCATTCGATGACATGAACTTATGTGCAATAGCGGTGGTAGATTATGGCTAACTGGTGCATTGACGTTGGTAGTGTTGACAGCCGGCTTCTATTATCATTGTTACAGTGGACCCGCATCCAAGATTTCCATCAAGGTGATTCTAGCCCTGTGCTCAGCGCTGGTGGGAGCATTTCTTATCTTCCCGGGCATGAGGCTGGCACAGATGTACCACAGTGCTCAGAAGTACTGCGCAGATAACTTCATTCTGAGGTGAGATCTAATTAACAATGTGATGTTTACTGCAACGCGCATGCACGCACTTACACACATACACACACACACATATATACATACATATATATATACTAGCGG
>NW_014577510.1:160864-166572 GCF_000485595.1 Priapulus caudatus
AGAGCGGTCCTTGAGGTTCTGCACGGGAAAGCGACGTCGTAGACCGTCTTATTGTTGGCACTCAGACGGAGACCGTAACCAGTGGTAACACGTTTGCCCACCGTGCATGTCAGTACATGACCTAGCGCGGTCCGTGGTGTGAGTTGACAGCTATGAAGTCAGGCGACTTATAAAGCTACACGCCTGCGCATGAGAGTAAAGGCGTGTGGAGAGAAATGGAGGAAGTCGATCCAGGGGCCTGGAGAAGACAGGAGGCCTGAGGCGATGGAACTCCAGAAGAATGATAGCAGACTTACTTCCACGGATTATTCATCACAATACCCGACAGAAATTAACGCCAAGAATTAACGACAGTTGTTTTATTAGAGCACTAGAATTGAAACAGCATGAACAGAGTAATGAGCTACCACCGAACAGTAATGATACAAAACTGACACATACCCAGCAGAATTACGCCGCTAGAAATATTGCCGAAGCAATAAGATAACGCCCCCGTATGATTAAAGACAGCCTGTATGCACTTGCTGTAAAATGTATGTGATATCAAACAAGGAGGCAGCGTTAATGAGCAGTTAGATCCCCGAATATAAGTCCCCAAATCATCCTAAGTATCCAATAGTTTCTTCTTATTTATGTGCATAATAAATTGAACTGATACTCGTGTAATACTTTTCAAAATATTTTTCTGGTATATTTGGGAGTCAGCCCTCTGTTTTGATACTGAGTACTTCGTGGTCACTACCTTTTACTCCTGGGCGAGCAGCGATCTGAAACCTTGCATCAATCTCAACTATTAAATTTTCAGCGCAATGCCGTGCCGCTGTAAGCAGATGCAAGTAGACTAGGTTGGGCTCTAACGGAATCCTACCTCGCCATACCGCGGTCCGAGCGACACTACCCGTGAGTGAAAGGGCGAATTATTTGATCCTCACTCCTGCGCGCCGTGGGCGTCTGCCTGGCTCTCCTCTTCCGTCATGAATAATATTGTTGACTGCATTCTGTCCTTCCTCCATGCTGCTCCGTCTCATCCTATCGTACCAAATTCTGTCCTCTCATCATCCCTCTCTCTCTCTTCATCTCGGCATAATTCGTCTCTCGGTAATTAAATTGGCATTCTAAAAAGATCTTGCAGCAGGAATCGGCGTCTCTTACGCTGAAGTTCCTGTTTCTATATGACCTAGGATTGCTCAGAGCCGTTGTTTAATTTATCTATCAAACTCTCCAGGAACGAAAACTTACGGTAAACTACAGAATGCCACACAGATCTGGAGCCTATAATTCTACCGCAACATTTTTTAATCCTTTCTCCCTCTCGCCATACATATTCATTTCGTACTATTAGAGCCCAACAGCAATTAGCAACTGAATACTTATCAGAGGGGCGAGCGAGGGAAATGCTCTTCATGTGCGTAATAATCTTGCTAAACGAGACGCGAAAACGGTTCTCTCCCATACCATAACGTACTGTATACGGCCAATATCTTTCCGCAGGAGTACAGATATTTTTTTGGCGAATTCATCCCACTTGACGGAATCAATTTCGGGCGTTCGGTCTTCCGGAATTAAGGATATTCCATTCATATTATTCGGTGAGTGACAATTATTCGCTCCCTCATGCTCGGTGTTGTTACCTTTTCGCGTTTGTGCGAAATTTCGCCAAAAATTAAAAGACCCCCGAGAAAGTATACAGGCGTATAAGACGCTGTCATCTATATATATAAGAATCCGTTGTTACAGTCAGCGAAATTAGTTTCGTACTCGAGCATAACTAGAGAAACTCCTAGCCTAGAGGAAAACTAAAGAAAATATTTTCAGATAATCAGCAACGTCCTGGGAGGTGGGTTTCTGGCCTAAAACAAAAATTAAAAAATCGATAAAGTTCCAATTTCATCAATAGATGGCGGTGGGCCGTACAGATTAAACATGCCACGTACGTCCGTTAATTGCGCAGTGAGCCTAATCGCTAGAACATTGCGGCATCATTCACATCCCCTCGGATTCTTACCAAGGTTCGAGTCGCCAGTGGTGGGCGAACTTAATTTTTTTCCCTTCTTTTCCGTTTTTTTTCCCATTTTACCTACCTCTTCTAGTATTGTGTTATTATTTTTAATTTTTTTACGTTTTTACTTTTTATTTTTTATTATTTAAATGTCATTTATCTTTTGATTTCTTATTATCTTTTTAAATAGTTTGGGGATGGGATGGGAATGGCCTTGGGCTATGGGAATGGCATGATGATGGCATGGCATGGCTATGGGAATGTAGCGCTCGCGATGGATGGCATGGCACTGTCATGGGATGGCATTGACGATGCGGATGGGATGTGATGGATGCGGTGGGAGATGGGAATGGATGGCATGGAATGGAGGAATGGATGATGCATCGGAGTGGATGCATGGATAGATAGTAGTTAGATTTTTTTTTGGTATTTATCCTTTCAACCAAGCGGTCACCAACAAGAGTACGCCCACTGGGGATTTACATTCATGTGGCGCCAACTGCGGTATCCTAATATGGCGTATACAGTACGTTATGAAAGCGTTTTCGCGTCTCGTTTCAGATTATTACTACATGTAAATTTCCTGTCGCCCCTGATAGTCATGCTGCTGTGGATCAAGCCGATTGGCAGGGAAATCTTTACTCAGGTTACTTGGGGAAAATACGGAATCCTGTAAGTTATATTGCCATCGTATCCTGACAGGGGTAGGTTAAGTGGAAAACGCTTAAATGTGAAAAGAAATGGAAGGGTGGGCTTGATTACTGCTGTGAATATTTTAGGTAATTCTGTGGTAGTTCTTTGTTCATTCTGTGGTAGTTTTGGTTAATTCTGTGGTAATTCTTGGTTAATTCTGTGGTATTGTGATGAATAATCCGTGAGTAACGGTGGTCTCGCGGTAGGATGAGTTCGGACGGCTACGAGTCGTTCCGGCTGTGGGCGGTCGTTGCCATGGTGACGCTGAGGCTGTGTCTCCTCACCCTGCACCTGCAGGCCTACCTCAACCTTGCTTACGACCGTGTGCAGCTGATGAGCAAGGAAGCTGGTCGCATCTCCAGCACTGAGCTGCAGAGAATGGTGAGCGCGCAATAGCCGTGTACATAGCACGATTCTCATACGCATGTAGAAGGTTATTGATATAGGATGTCAGCTTGCATCCATGTGCACATAGGCA
The DNA here is from genome assembly GCF_000485595.1 of Priapulus caudatus. NCBI lineage: Eukaryota > Metazoa > Priapulida > Priapulimorpha > Priapulimorphida > Priapulidae > Priapulus > Priapulus caudatus. Next base: position 164,035 of record NW_014577510.1, read on the forward strand.
GGTTAGCAGTGTTTAGAGGTTAGCCCAGCATAGAGCTTTGTGAGTCTACACCTCATTACACTATAGTCATACAATAATACATGCATGTTTCTTAAAAGTATTGTTAAAAACTATTGCTGCTAAGAATTATATTGTAAGTTGTAATTGGGTTATAAATTTTAATCTACACCACTAGGTGGCTTCCAAAGGCAAATTCTGGTCAAATTATCGCTTTGAAATGATTACAGTTTCACTTTGATAGGACTACAGTTCGGTTTTGTTAAAGTAATTTAAAGGGATACTTTCCTCTAGAATTTGAGAGTATATTATGATAGATTTATAAATAATAGCACATACCTATAAATATCTATAATTACGCATTCACGTTTGTCATAAAACATTGAATTTTCGAAATCTTAATTTTTAGGCACTGACATGACACCCATGACTGTGCTGCCACCCTGAAAAAGTTGCGCATTTGCCCATTTATTTTGCACGTTACAGACCGATGGCTAATCACAAAAGTGCAATTATTAAATGCCAAACGATATTTATTTTAAGACAAATTTATCCATATTATAACTGAAACTGTCGTTTATAAGATATTGCAATACTTCTGCTCATAAATTAATAAATAAGAAACACCCTCGGTCTGTATCCTGCAGCCGAAACGTTGCATTGCGAAACTTTTCAGTGGATGCCTGCCATGTCGTTGTAAGCAACGGTATAGCCGTCAGTTGTAAAACATTTTTTTTTAAATATTTCTAATAAATATTGAACCATAAAACTTTTTATGAAGCGTAATTTTAACCTATCTGAGCTGAAAATATCTGAAGAACCTAGAGAAATGTATCCCTTTAATTAACATTTGTTGTTATTGCAGGTCGCGCGAGTATTTTACTACCTGTGCGTGGTGACGCTACACTACGTCGTGCCAGCAATACTTATACTTAATGTGTTGTTCCTACTCAAAACACTAGGTGAGTACAATAACTACTGTATGAGACAGTTCGAAACCATGATTTCTTAGTCAGATTAACTCGAAAGATGTTGTCTTCATATAGAACGTCGGCTGCGAAAACTTTCTGTTATTTACAGGTGATGGGAGCTGGTGCAGCAGCGCCATCTGTGAGGACTACTCGCAAACAGAGCATGAGAGGGCGCCACCGTCTCCGTTCGCCAAGCTTCCCGATGCCATCGGCAGTTCGCTGAAGGATGCCACCGAGCAGTTCCAGGTTGCCATAGTAACGCTCAAGCAGGTGTTCCCACCGCTGTTCTTCCGCGGCATACTCTCCTACGCCCTCTGGTGGCTGTGCGGGGTGAACTTTGCGAGCCAGGTGTTCGGCCTCACCTACTACTCATATTTTGCTGAACAACAGTAGCACAGCTTTGGCGGGAATGCTCCCCAGCAACCAGCCAGCTGATGGGAAGGCGCAGCAACTTATTCACGATCGTTTGCTGGATGGAACTGAATTACTGGTAGAACTGCCAGGGCATCGTTGAGTGACGTTTTGCGAACAGACAACCGGCCTGGCGCGACACTGCGTGATGTGCAAGTATTGAGAATGGCGTGTCCTATTCATTGTTATTATTACTCGGCTGTTATAGTGCAATGATTATTATATCAAGTCGTAGATCCTACGTTTCGAAGTGGATTCTAGATTCGTGTAGGCTTTTTTAATCCCCACCCCCTTGATATACCCGCGCGGCACATGCAGGATGCGAATGTGAATGTTTTTCTAATATTTATGAAGTTTTATTAAAAATAATTTTTTTCTACAAAGGACAAGTGTGATCACACTCGTTTCTCTTTACCGCTTGACGCTCAAATATTTACAACATTTTCTTCAACAATGACGCTTCCGCGTTTTCGACGGACGGCGCGTGTACGACGCACCCTCACGCTTCACGTTCGAGAAATCCGCCGGCACTGCGAGCGGGTTCAGCGACAGCAGTTCGCGCGTGTCGACGTCGCTGCTCCTGGCGCCCTCTGTGTCCTCGCTGGCGACGACGACGAAGCCGTCGCCGCTGAGCACGATGCGTGGCGCAGTGCCATGCCGCCGACACAGCTCGCTGCTCAGCAGTCTGTACTGCCGTTCGATGAAGCGCCGCTCGGATGCCGTGTCCGCTGCCTTGATGTTGTCGGCAAGCGCCTGCACCCACTCCAGCATGATCGTCGACTCTGAAACGACAGCCGACATAGAACCGCTATCATCACAAACCTAAATACAACCACTATCTTCACGAACCCTGATGCAACGGCTATCAGCACAACTGCGATACAACTGCTATCTTTGTAAATTACCGTGCAATAGTGCTGTGCGTCGGATCCGACATGAACGAATCCGATCGGATTCGGATTCGGAGCGGATTTACAATTTTTAAAGAATCGGATTCGGATTCGGATTCGGATTCAAAATTGTCGTCGGATTCGGATTCGGAGTCGGATTTTCAAAAATGCTGTCGGATTCGGATTCGGATTGCAGGGATCGGGAGAGAGGTGTGCGTGTTTGTGTTGTGTGTGTGACAGAGAGAGAGAGAGAGAGAGGGAGTGTGTAT
>NW_014577510.1:167196-180933 GCF_000485595.1 Priapulus caudatus
ATACACACTCCCTCTCTCTCTCTCTCTCTCTGTCACACACACAACACAAACACGCACACCTCTCTCCCGATCCCGGCGATCCGAATCCGAATCCGACAGCATTTTTGAAAATCCGACTCCGAATCCGAATCCGACGACAATTTTGAATCCGAATCCGAATCCGAATCCGATTCTTTAAAAATTGTAAATCCGATCCGAATCCGAATCCGATCGGATTCGGATTATCGGATCCGACGCACAGCACTACCGTGCAACAGTTATGGGCACAAACCTGTGATATAACCAGTGTCATCACCATCTAGTATTCTACCCAATAATCATTCACAGGTTTGTCAATAACAGCATAGCTCAATGTCATCGAAGAATAACCTAGTCATCAACATGGTGTAGCGCAGTACGTCTGTAGAGTCGGGCCCAATCTCTATTCCAGACGCTCGTTCACGACTTAAAATTACATTAAATTGACAATTAAATTACTAAAATTATTCAGACTAGTTTAAAGACATAAACCATGCGGTTGTCATCGCCGATATTACTCGGCTAGTTGTCACTGCGCTACTGCTGCTTTCAACGTGTTTTCAAAATGTTTGATTACCGATGGGTGTCAGGTCAGGCGTCGGCGACTCTGACAGCAGGCATTCAATGAACTTGTTCAGCCTCTCCCAGCTCAGCTGCTCTGTGTGAGGTTCATCAGCAGTTTGTGACTTCCCAAGCTCCGTGAAAATCTACGTGACAAAACTCGGCAATTTAATTTTGACACCTTGTTACTCACACAGAGGAAAGTTCAGGAATTGATTGGGACCGTGAAACATCAGTGAAATTCAAGCAAATCATTCTGGTTGCACAGTAGTAGAGACATCTTTGTTGAGGGCATATCCAAAGGAAGATACAGACCCTGGCATATACGCTAGAATGGTCCGGCTCTGTTCCCAGCACTTCCTCACATAGCTGCAGCCACTTCTGGAAATCATAAATACATGACATCGGCATTCCACATTTCATTGCAAATAGAGCAATACCATTGATTTTTAGAGAAAAAACATAATACCACCACTGTCTGCTCTCTATAGAGAATTATTACCAACCTCAATGTGGGCCGATGGCACTCTGGTAACCTGCTTGGTATGTTCTAAACCAAAGAAAAAACATTTGATTAACACAATTGCTACGCATGCTATCCCATAAGTGAGCGATAACTTTATGCAGTTTTAAATTAGATTGTGATGGTTATGTGTGTCAGGCTGATTCTATAGTTGTTAGTTATAAATTAGTTAGTGTATTACTACAGTACCCCGAATTCGCGAGTTCTACAGCTGGCGTAGGATGAAACCAATTTGCATGCATGCGCAACACGTGCCGTGGCTTTATTCATGCAAGGCTCGCCGCTATGTCAGTTTATGTTAGCTTATGCAGTATGCACGTTCCTGGGGATTCAGTAACCGAGCACGGTAGCATACGCACGTGGAAACTGGAGTCTGTCCTTCTGAAGTATGAACTTTACATATGGCTGTGAACACGCATTGTGGTGTAGAGTGTGTGATATTGCGATGCAATAGGTTGAGCTCAGTTCTCTATTCGCGTAGTTTAGTGTAGTGCGTGACACGAAAGATAAGCATGGCGTTTACACTGAGCCTAATGTAAGATCTCTTAGCTAGTCTTGGAATATATGCACTGTATGCATTGTGTGTGCATATGTTCAGCATATCTTGGTAATCAAACACCTTGTTGAGTGTGTGGGGCACCTTTTAGCTCTGTTGTTCTGCATTCTATTCTGTTGTTGCTCACGTGAGACATCTGGAAGGAACCTACGGGTGTCGTTATACCAGACTCATGTAGTCTTAGGATGTTCAGGTCCTAATCCAAGCCATTTTTCATACTGAATACCGGCGCCCAAATTACGACCCCTAGCAAAACGCCAAAATTACAAAATTCATAAAACGCCAAAATTTCGCTCGCCAACGGTCCCCCATTTTTGCCATGGGTGCCCATATTAAGCAGCTAGATTAGCCGCTGATGTTGCTATCCTTGTAGATTCTGGCCATGTAACACCACAGGAAAGCATGTTACACTTGGTGACCATGTCCATAGGTTATCAATTCAGACGGGCAATGAACGTTACAATAACAAACTATAGCACTAATAGAACAAGTGCCGCAGAGCGACAGCGCTCACCTGACGGCAGGTGTTCTGATGCTAAACTCACTGGCAAACGAATGAAGAGCACCCTCCCATCACCGCGTTCATGCTCAGAGCATATATCTAGGATACTACTAATACAGATCTAAAATCTATGATAGCTAGGCTTTGCTATACCGGTAGTACAGTAATAAAGATACAGCTGTGTAACTTTAATGACTTCGCTATATTAACATGTTATCATGGATATGCGTCGAGCGCGAGCATAGTGGTGGTGGTGGGGGGAGAGTGGGGGGAGGGGGCTCTAATAGCAAAAGCAGTTGCCGCGAGATGGCATGTGCAAGTGTCATCAATAATCAAAGATGGCTTCACCCTTCGTGTGTGATAACCTCACTCCATTGAGTTGCTGAAATCCAAGTATATTCAGGCAGGCAAGAATTTCGCTCAGCTGTGAGTTAACACATCTGCATTGCAGGTTGCCAGGCAATAATTATGATTAGAATAGTGCCAGTTCACCCCATGCATGCGTAATTGGCTGCCCCCATGCTTTTGCCTACCCACGCGAGCATTCAGGGTTCATTACAGTGTGCTAATACAGGGTGCTACTCAGGGTGCTAATACAGACTGCTTTAGAAAATAATATGATTTAAGGAGCGTAAACCTTGTTCAACAAACATTTGCCTTTGCAATTGAACTGTGCAACTGTAGCCTCACATCCACAATAGCAAAAGCAGTTCAGTCCTTTGTTAACAGTCAACAAATCCATGTTTAACCCTCCTCTTGAGGGTCAAAAGGTTATCCGACACTTACTCTTCGCATGTCAGCAGAAAGTACATTTCATGGTCCTTTCAATAAAGCCATAAAAATGCTAGGTCACCGCTGAAACAAAAAAGTTTTGCAATCACTCCGTCGGACCATGTCCTCAGAAAATGTCTAAAATCTGCCCTGTGCCCCATTGACCTTTGACCTGTGACCTCCAATTTCGGCACAGTGATGGCTTTTCCTACCATGATGCTATACACCGACTATCACAAGCCTAGGTCAAGCCATTTAGATTTGTGCCGCAATTCTGCATTACCTCCCTATACCTTAAGTTACGGAGGGAATGTTCCCTTCTTTTACACCTCTTGACCTTTGACCTTTGACCCCCAGCTTCGACATCCCAGCTCGTTTTCGGATTACCCCCCCCCCTCCCACGTCCCAACTTTCGAATCCGTACGTTGAGCCGTTTAGATTTGTGCCCAACTGTTGACGCACGCACGCACTGACGATCATGCGATTCTACAAGCTGCATCTGACTTCGTCAGATGAGCTAAAAATACTGCTCATCTTACAACAATACTTACCTAGTCTCAATCGTGCATGTGCTTTTTGTGTTCTCAAGAATTGCTGAATCTGAAACGAAGTCAGTGACCGCTGATTCTAAGCATTAACAAAACATGACTAGTATATGGCATTACTTTGAGGATTACCTCCTCACAGCAAAAAATGTATTTGTCTCAAAGATTAAGCAAATTTTTTAACAAAGCAATACCTCATCCATGCTCTTAGATTTCACCATGGTCGTGATTGTGTTAATGTCTTTTGTTCCATACCTAGAAAAATAAATTATTGATTTCATCAAACACAGATCTATGTAGATCAATATTTAATTAAGCCATAACCAAATGCTAATGCGACAGAATTTCCATGCTGTCCATGACATGTGTACAAAAGTTAGCATTACTTATTGCCTCCTAGACACACTGTGATATCGACTGTGACTAATATCGTAATCTCGCAGTGGTAACTCGACAACTTCATGATACTGGTGATAGTGATAGTGATACTAGTGATACTGATAGTCCGAGGTACAGCTATAAGTACAAGTGTGAAGTGTCGTGAAGTATGAGTATAATGAAGTCATTACTTTAGTGAGTCACCCACCTTTATTGTTTCTCGAAACACAGGCCTTATTACAAGTAATACAACGTTTCGATGCCAATGACATCAGGGCTCACAAGCCTGACGCATTTGGCGTGAGACTCGCGCAATTCCGCACAATCTCACGCTCTCACGCACATTTCTGATAGTCCCCAAAAATCTCACGCAATTGCAAGAATCCAGTTTTTCTTCGTTGCGTGGAGTGGGTTGATCTAGCCGAACTTTGCCGAAAAACGCGGGACACGGGGCACGGGAATCTCGAGATTTCTTACTTGTGGCGCACACAGTGACTGATTTTGCTAATCTGACGTCACACGTTACTATAAATATCCTTTCACAGAGTTGGCCGGGTGCGGAGCCTGCTGGAATCTCGAAAAATCTAGGCGAGTTTAAAGCAAATTATGACAAATTAAGTACCACAACCCCCAAAACGACTGTTTATTGCCAAATGTTTTTACCCCCTCCCCGAGTCCCTCCACCCAACCACCCACCTTCATGCTTCACGCCTGCGGCGCGAAGAGTAACCCGGTAACGGGTAACTTGGCCTCCGGCCTTAGAAGTTAGATTTTCTGATTCAAAATAAATCTCACTCATTTTTAAAGCTACCCCTTGAGGGCCCTGTGTGTGACATATGATCAAACCTTTGTATGGCACCAACTAATTTCTTTTTCTCTGTGTATGTCCACCTCCCTTCTTTATCTTTCCTATGATGGTACCGTTGAGTTCGTCTATGCGACACCACCATCCTCTCAACAGGTTTTCTCGCTCGCTTCGGCGGTTTCATGTCGAATATATTTTTGCTTAGTATTAATTACTCCACAAATATCAGGTCGCATTAACAGGATGCATGCATGATGCTATGCATGTTTGGCTTGAATAACAATATTACAAGCGGGCCGCCATATTACGCAGAATGTGATGACGTACGCAATAATGTAGCGTGGCGGAAACTGACGAGGTCACTAAGGTCATTATTTTCCAGCCATTTCATTGGCTACGAAGTTCGCCGAGTACGTCAGTGTCAACGAGTGCAGCCATTGCAGAGTGAAGTATTATTTCGATCTACAAAATTGGTTTTTATAACCTGATATCAACTGTATAGTCAAATAATATTATTGCCTATTTGGATGGGGCGATACGTTATCAAATGGGTTAATTGTTTCATATTGAATTACAAGTCGGAGCGATAAAGTGTGCATCGTGTACAGTTACGAGGTTGGGCAGTGTAGTCGGTCGTTCCTGCTTTGCCATGTTTCACTGTGACACTGATCCATCGCAGAAATACAGCTAGGCCCTACCGACCAACTTTCGCCAGGTTGGCACATTGAAATAGACCTTTTAGTGGACACTTAAATACTGTGTGAAAATAAGTGCCTCTCTAACGTGATCCTAAGAGTACAATCTTCTTTAGTTTACTTCTTAATTGTGCCTCATTAAATATCGATAAGGACAGGCTGTGCCATTTGGTTGATGAATTATGAGTAGTTCTCGAGCAAGGACTACTTCATTTGCGGAACCAGGAAAAGTACCTGCTTCTGGAGGATCCATGCAAGGGCTGAGAATCAGCAGTAAGTATAGTTTCTTGCCCAAACCTCCGTAAATGTGTACTTTACTACTCTAGTCTGGGGCCCGTTGTCAGAAACAAAATTAGTCTTAACATTTAATAGTCTAATCTTAAAGCGATCATTGCGAGTTTTTTTCAGCGTTTTTTAGTGTTTATTCTCACTCTCATGTAGACCGAATAATTCTGTCCCATATAACCTTTTTTATATTTTGGTGAGGGTTATATTGGGACAGAACGGGGTTCATTGAAATTTCGTGAGATCGCATGCAAAATGCATGCGCTGAGAATGCGGCCCGTACGCCGCTATTGGCGCGAAAAAAAACTTACCGTCCCCTTCTACATGGCTTTACCTTGCTACTGATATGTGTATACATTCACTTCAATCGATATTCCCTTCTTAAAAGATTGTATTTCATAAACACCGCTTCGTTCAACTTTCCTAAATTACATCGCCATTTACAAACAATCAGACCAATCAGAGCGAGTCTTACAATAGCCCCTGGTTCTCGCTTGTATCTGTGGCGCTGCAGGAGGCCTGATAGACTCGCTGTGATTGGTCTGATTGTTTGTAAATGGCGATGTAATTTAGGAAAGTTGAACGAAGCGGTGTTTATGAAAAACAATCTTTTAAGAAGTGAATAACGATTGAAGTGAATACATGTATACACATATCAGTAGCCAAGGTTAAGCCAATGTAGAGTGCCGGAACGGGTAGCCGTTTTTTTTCGCGCCAATAGCGTCGTACGGGCCCGCATTCTCAGGATGCATTTTGCATCGATCTCACGAAATTTCAATGAAGCCTCGTTCTGTCCCAATATACCCTCACCAGATATAAAAAAGTTATATGGACAGAATTATTGTGCGTCTAAACTCTCATGATGCCTAACCGTTGTTGCTTGATTAACAGTAAATTTGTTTAATGAATAACATAAAATGTCTATAGAACGCATGCAAAGACAAAATTTATTGCACGATTACATTTTGCGTTCTCTTGTTGATTTTCGCTGCTCATGTCTCGCAATTTCTCTGCAGATACCGCGGAGACGTCAACAAGGGTACAATAATTGCAAAAATCGCACCCGGAAGGGATTTTTGGTACAGATGTAAACACAGAGGTGCCATAGTAGCAGTAACACAAACAAGAGTGTAAGTGTAACTTCATAAATATTACTATTAGTCTTCAAAAGGTCCTAGGGACTATAAACGATAGACGGGGAGAGAGTTGCGATCAAATCCTCGTGACGTACTGCGCAGCGAGAATACGTATCACAGAACAAATAGAGATGCCCCTTTGTTTTGATTATGTTCGCTTGTTTGAGACGCCATTTTGTGATTTTTGAGAAGTCCTGACTCATTTGATTATAGCGGTATGATGTGGTCAAATCAATTTCAATATGCTATAACTGCATAAATATTGGTGTTTGATGTTGGTGTATATACAATATATTGGACCTATTTTCAGGTGAATACGAGGATTTATTAACCCGGACGGTGATAAGTTCCCGAGGCGGACGGCGGGGAACATATCGCCTTCACGAGCTTAATAAATCTCTGTATTCACTGAAAATAGTCTCAATAACTGTTTTTTATATGACCATTTTTTATAACTTAACCATGTGTTAGCCACCAATCCATACTTAGTTTTCAGCTGCGTCATCGGAAACAGTCCAAATTTGTCAAGCCGGTTTGTTTACACTGTCGGTCTGCCATTTTCACTCCAGTGAGCAACGACAATCGCGCTTCTGATTGGTCAAAAATTGCACGCACAGGCTCCTGGATTATAATATTCACCTGCGAGGCGCCCGACGCGGGTTTTGGATTGTTATATTCACCTCGCGTGCACGGATTCTGTAGGTTATGGTGGAACATCGCAATATATTTAGACCTATAAGAGGGGTTTTGACCAATCAGCGTGTGGGAAAAATGACAGTCATATAATAATCAGTGATATTTTCGCTGTCAGGTGAGACTATATTCAGCTATATTTAGTTTTTCTGAGCAAATTCTCGCAATGATCGTTTAACATTAACTTCACTCGTTACACCGTTGACAGAAACATCATAATGTTACCGAGAACGAAAATCCTCGCAAATTATCCTCTTAACATTACGAGAGCCCAGACCCTCTCGTAACTTTAATATTTTAAAGATTTGAAAATAACACATTGACACTACGAATTTACAATTATAGTATATTATATTTTATAATAATGAATAAAATGTGTTTTTTTCTTGAAAACCCTGTCAAATCATTAATTATCTACACACTAAATAAAACAAAACAATACATTTACAAATGGCATATGGCATTTGTTCTCTTGTTTTAAACGTTTGCCATGCTTGGCACGACTCTCGCGTCTCGTGTTACAGTGTGAGAATTTGTCTTGTTGTGCAGAATAAATTCATGACCACGTCATTTTTCATCAAATATTATTTATATGTGGTTAGCCATCATAATATGCATAAATTATTGTGATGTACAATAAATGTGTATGAATTTGAATTTTGTGATTGATTCTCATCCAATCAGCAGCCTTGTGACATGAAATTATGAAGTTCCTGTTATCGTGAGTTTGCTCGTAGAGCTCTACGATGTGTTTCTGTCAACGCTACTCTCGTAACATTAACATTAGTCGTAAGTGTTATCGTAGCAAAACGGTAGCATTAACATTAGCATTAACTTTACGATGTTTCTGACAACGGGCCCCTGGTGCATACAGACGGGAAATGGGGAATGGGGTGGGAAATGGGGCAGTTATGGCTGCTTGATTGATTTCAATCAATGAGATATTCCTGAGATGCCTGCCTTTAATAATTTTGTTACTTAGCACATCAGTATGACTGTGAGGGGTAGGTATTGGCTATTCAACAATCCGCGATTGATTGACCCACATGCACCTGGAACATTTCAAGAATAACGTAAAGACTAATGGTAAATAAACACGAAATATATTTACTACTAAAGTTGTGGCCCAAGGATATAAGAGCTGTCCACATTTGCACATGTCGTACATTGCGAAAATGAATTGGGGACAGCTGTTATATCCTTGAACCAAAGTTTTAATGCTTATCTATTCTCCTTTGCCTATTATTTGGTAACAGCCAGTGTCCCCTAAATGCAGTTCAGACACTCCTTTGCAACACAATTTTGTTGCACGCACGCCACTGTACACAAACTCACAGTAAGATGGAGAACTTTATCGAACGGCATTTATGTGAAATTAATAGTCGACAGAGGATACATATATTGAGACTGGTAGTAAATACATTTCATGTTTATTTACCATCATTTTATTATTGAAACGTTCCATTTGCCTGTGGATTCACCCATTGTTCGTATTAAACCTTGTATGAACTCTGAATAGCTGGCTGTAGGAATCTAGGAAGATGTGCTCGTACCAATAACATCTAACCTTCCAAGGGTAGAGTGATTTTTCTATTTCCAATTTATACATGGAGTAGGTAACACTGACATGTTTCAAGCACGAAAATCTTAATATTGCACTCAAAGTACCAAGTTCAGAAGGGAGTGCAGGGTTAGAAAGTAACTTTTGAACAAGGGAGTGCAACGGACTCCCTGCCCTAAGGGAGTCCGTAGCAAAATGAGGGAGTCCGCAGTCTGAAGTTCAAAACTAAAGCACAACAACAATAACGCATACATGTGCGTATTTTGAAGATTCATGCGATGCACGTCTGCCAAATTTTCTTTGGACATTTGCTGGAAAAAATATGGTAATTCCGTGAGGCCGTGCTCTGGAACGAACTTGTTAGTATAGCAGAATTTTCAGGGAGTCGCACAGTTAAATCAGGAAGTCCGACAGTAAATCAGCCCTGGACTATTTGACTCCAGACTCACGTTAATTTCGCACCCTGGAGTGTTATACTTATAGTTGTGAGAGCGCATCAGTTAAATTTCGCCATTTATAAGAACTTTAGGCTTATCTTCACGAGAGTATGAGATTGGGTTACGTTCCACGTCCATTAACGTGCCTGCTCATCTGCAGTGTTATGGACAGTACCTTCAGCTTGTTAAATTTTAGCTACATATAAAACAATGAGAATTACTTGGATGCCGGTCTAGAAATTTGTCATTGGTTTTTGCCAAATAAACATGCTATTGATGTTTTGAATAAGAATAGCGAGTAAGATTCCAGTTGGTGATAAAATGCCAAGGTATTTATTGGCATTGTGAATTGGCTTTTAGTATCATTCCAATGTTCTTTCATGTCCAATTCCGGCAACTTTATAAATTATAGCACTGGTTGACATGTACAGCCAATCACTGTTTTGCTTGCCTGGCAGATATCTGATTGTTTTTTGTTTGGACGAGTTGTTTTTTCACCGTGCAGTTAAAGTGTATTGCGATTCTCATTCTTAATCCTGGGTGAAAAAGTCTATGGACATCGCAGTAGTTCAGTGAATCAGTTAAGTGGTTAAAAAAGCGTTGATTCTACAGTGTGCAGTGTAATGTACAGTACGCATTTGGAAGAGAGAGAAGCAGAGAGCGAGCGAGAGAGAGAGAAAGAGAAAGATAGTTGGAGAGAGAGAAAGAGAGAGGGATAGAGAGAGAGAGATTTTACATAAATTTGCTATAATGTCAATGATTTCGGGGAGTAACAGGGTGTGGGCGTACCGTGAATGTAGACTGATCGACACAGCTCCCGACGCCGTAAATTGCATGGTGAGGTGAACGAGTTGTGAGAGTGAGAGCCCCTGGGCACCAGGGCCAGTCAGTCTCCTCGCTTCTCTTGGTAAACACGAAAAAGCTCGCAGATACAAACAAACCCGATGCTGGGAGATATTTCTCTCGGCGCGCGCGCACACACACCTCGTGTGACGAGATTGGACGCATTTACCAGTGGGCGATGCAATCTGTCCATTAGCACTAGTTAGCAAATACGTGGTCAACACGGCCATCCACCACGCACCGTTTCGATATGAGGTGTCGAGTTTAAGCCAACTAAAAAAACAGCACTGCGGGTCGTCGCCACACTAGTGAAGCAGTGTCTCGCAGCGGTGCTGTCCGTGTGCGACACATAACGCTGACATCTTCATGTAGCCATGAGCAATCCTATCAGACAGGATGTGTAGCAGATAGTCGGTAGTTGTGTTATTTAGATAGGTACTCGGCGGTAGTGCTAGCAGTGCTGGTGATATAAGTTGAGCGAGCAGCTAGTGGCGGAACTCGAAAACATCGCGCCGTTAGGAACGTAAACGCGTGCAGGAGTGTCATCTAATGGCTAGCACTCGTGGGGTCGGGCTGAAGCGTATCAAAGTCCTGCCTCAGTCACAGCTGTTGAGCCTTTGAGCAAGGCACTTAATCTCAATTGCTTCCGTCGACACAGCTGTACAAATGGGTATCACGCTCTTCCCCAGGAATTTTAAAACTTGTGTTAGACCAGCATCCTGTAGAGCTCCGAAGTGATGACGTCATGGTGGCATGACAACGAACCCACTGGTTCTAAACAATCATATAGATGCTCTGGTAACATTAACTGCGTGAAAATGGTGTCGTGTTTTGTACCCGATTGTAACCATCATTCTGAGAGTCATTATTGCAGTTTTTATAGATTTCCAAAGGATGGAAGTGAAAAGCAACAAACAAACAAAACAAAAATTTAAAAAAAATTAAATATTGTAATATCGACTTGCTACCGATGCTTTACCGCTGTCTGCAGCGCACACACTCGTGTTTTATGGAGCCAGTGGGTTGTTTAGAACCAGTGGGTTCGTTGTCATGCCACCGTGACGTCACACTTCGGTACTTTATATGCGAGAATGCCCTCTGCTAGCAACTGACTGTCGCCACGGAAACCACATGTACTCTACTCATTGGAAGAGCCTTAGGGATCGAGATTGCTACAACTCAGCAGATAAGAGTAGTTGCTGGGAAGTGTACATAGCAAATTGATCCATCTTCCCACCAGTAATAACTGCATTCGGCCGCGGTCGTGAATAAATCGGGGGGATGGTAGTAAAAAGCCGTGACTGAGACCCCGCTCATTATTTGCGACTTTCCATGGCCAAGTTGTTCATTCACTGTTGCTAATTCCATTCAATTTTATTTCTACACTTTGGAGCGAGTGGGATTCTTGATTGTCAACTGTGAGGGAAATGCATCGCGTCACCCCGGGACTAGCAATAGCAGCATGTGACAGTTGCAGTGTCACCAAGGATTGCTCTACGCTGTGCATGAGAGCTTAGGGAATAGCACTGCAGTGTCAAGAGTCGTGCGCTAGCAGCGACGCGTGGCGACGGTTGCACGGTGGCAGCAGCGGCAACACCAGCGTGTAGATCGCAGCATGCTCTCTTTGCTGGAGTAATTGCTCACCGCTTAATTTATTACCTGCACTGCACTTCTCAAAAACTGGCAAATTAACGGACGTGACGGTGAAGCCGTGGCACCTCTTTCCCTCTCCTTCCTCTTTCACAGGCTCTCTCACACACTCTCTCTCATATATGTATATATTATAATATCTCTCTCTTTGTCGCTCTACCTCTCTCTTCTCCCTCCCTCTGCTGCTTCTGCTTGGCTATCTCTCCTGTGTAACCGCACCAGATACATGCACGATAGGGGCACGTGTGCTCACGCGCCCTTATATTGGTTGTACATGTATGCGGTGCGATTGTTCTTGCACCACGCTTCCATGCCGTATTTATCAGTGACATTTTAATTACGTAATGAGGGCTCACTAGCAAGTTATTATTATTGCGAATATATTTGTGACCTTTCCCACGAATAATTTGCGCGCGTGCATGCGTGCGTGGGCACGCTCGCACTATTGATTATTTGTGCGGCGGTGCGCGCATCGATCATTACCGTACATCCTAAACCATAAGAAGCGGCGCTCTACTGCACTGAAGCTCTACTGCACACAAGTGTCTGGATCTGGATCTGGATAGTTTACTGCGTAGCCCACGGTTACGTGGATAATAACGCATGCTTAGCATGCGTGTCGAGCATGCTTGCGCGTACAAACCCGCCAGAGATGCGGGGGGGGGGGGCAATCCTTGCCTTGTGGCGTGCCTAAGCATGGCTTTTCTAATTATTCTTAGGAAGGCATGTACCTGCTGATGAGTGTGAGGAATGTATCTAGGCATCGAATAATTCTGCGAGTTATACATGTAGGAACGCAAACCCTTATACGTAGAGGCTTGCTATAAAGCCACATATACAGTGTTTCCCCTGCATTGACAGGAGCGAGGCGGGATGCCTCGTTCAAATTCTCAGCTGCCACACAGAAATTTGTCCAAAACACTGCCTCGCTGACGAAAATCACTGTTCTTCCATCAATAAACTACTCTTTATTGAACTAAAATCGATATAAAGCTTCAAACGTAAAACACAACGCCACCTACTTACGATACTGTCAACACGCGAATCTTGGCAAGGCCTATAGATAAACACAGGTTAGGAAGATGATTGGCCACGTACTTGAGCGCCACAGGCGCCATGTTGACTCCAGTAGCGAATTAAGGGCGCTATACCTATGCATGCATACGCATGGGTGTTCGTTTGTATTCTACACCAGGAAAGTGCTTTCGTTGAAATCGCATTTCATGCTGTTTTAAAAGCGTTATTAATGCAAATGAGAGCATATAAAAATAATTAACTAATAATATTTTTTAAATCTTTGGTTGAATTATGTATTTTTCAAATGTATGAACTTCAAATTCATACGATCATTGATACACAGAAGATAAATATAACCGTAAGCTTCAAGATCTTTGCCACGCTCCAGGCATTAGCCTCGTTTTCGATGGTATTACTATAAAAAATGTGAATACTTGTATCATTTCATATTCATAATCATAGTTTACTTGTTCCTCATAGGTTACGTGCGCTCTCATATAATGTGTTCAGAATAGCTTAGAATGCACCAAATTGCACCTCTTTTTTTTAGCTCATCTGACATAGTCAGATGCAGCTTGTAGAATCGCACGATCGTCCGTGCGTGCGTGCGTGCGTGCGTGCGTCCGTCAACAGTTGAGCACAAATCTTAACCGCTCGACGTACGGTCACGATATTCGGCACATCGGGCCCCCTCGTCAAAACGAGTTGGGATGTCGAAGCTGGGGGTCAAAGGTCAAAGGTCAAGAGGTGTAAAAGAAGGG
>NW_014577510.1:180943-182889 GCF_000485595.1 Priapulus caudatus
CATTCGGCCGCGGTCGTGAATAAATCGGGGGGGATGGTAGTAAAAAGCCGTGACTGAGACCCCGCTCATTATTTGCGACTTTCCATGGCCAAGTTGTTCATTCACTGTTGCTAATTCCATTCAATTTTATTTCTACACTTTGGAGCGAGTGGGATTCTTGATTGTCAACTGTGAGGGAAATGCATCGCGTCACCCCGGGACTAGCAATAGCAGCATGTGACAGTTGCAGTGTCACCAAGGATTGCTCTACGCTGTGCATGAGAGCTTAGGGAATAGCAGTGTCAAGAGTCGTGCGCTAGCAGCGACGCGTGGCGACGGTTGCACGGTGGCAGCAGCGGCAACACCAGCGTGTAGATCGCAGCATGCTCTCTTTGCTGGAGTAATTGCTCACCGCTTAATTTATTACCTGCACTGCACTTCTCAAAAACTGGCAAATTAACGGACGTGACGGTGAAGCCGTGGCACCTCTTTCCCTCTCCTTCCTCTTTCACAGGCTCTCTCACACACTCTCTCTCTCATATATGTATATATTATAATATCTCTCTCTTTGTCGCTCTACCTCTCTCTTCTCCCTCCCTCTGCTGCTTCTGCTTGGCTATCTCTCCTGTGTAACCGCACCAGATACATGCACGATAGGGGCACGTGTGCTCACGCGCCCTTATATTGGTTGTACATGTATGCGGTGCGATTGTTCTTGCACCACGCTTCCATGCCGTATTTATCAGTGACATTTTAATTACGTAATGAGGGCTCACTAGCAAGTTATTATTATTGCGAATATATTTGTGACCTTTTCCACGAATAATTTGCGCGCGTGCATGCGGTCGTGGGCACGCTCGCACTATTGATTATTTGTGCGGCGGTGCGCGCATCGATCATTACCGTACATCCTAAACCATAAGAAGCGGCGCTCTACTGCACTGAAGCTACTGCACACAAGTGTCGAGCATGCTTGCGCGTACAAACCCGCCAGAGATGCGGGGGGGGGGGGCAATCCTTGCCTTGTGGCGTGCCTAAGCATGGCTTTTCTAATTATTCTTAGGAAGGCATGTACCTGCTGATGAGTGTGAGGAATGTATCTAGGCATCGAATAATTCTGCGAGTTATACATGTAGGAACGCAAACCCTTATACGTAGAGGCTTGCTATGAAGCCACATATACAGTGTTTCCCCTGCATTGACAGGAGCGAGGCGGGATGCCTCAGTCAAATTCTCAGCTGCCACACAGACATTTGTCCAAAACACTGCCTCGCTGACGAAAATCACTGTTCTTCCATCAATAAACTACTCTTTATTGAACTAAAATCGAAATAAAGCTTCAAACGTAAAACACAACGCCACCTACTTACGATACTGTCAACACGCGAATCTTGGCAAGGCCTATAGATAAACACAGGTTAGGAAGATGATTGGCCACGTACTTGAGCGCCACAGGCGCCATGTTGACTCCAGTAGCGAATTAAGGGCGCTATACCTATGCATGCATACGCATGGGTGTTCGTTTGTATTCTACACCAGGAAAGTGCTTTCGTTGAAATCGCATTTCATGCTGTTTTAAAAGCGTTATTAATGCAAATGAGAGCATATAAAAATAATTAACTAATAATATTTTTTAAATCTTTGGTTGAATTATGTATTTTTCAAATGTATGAACTTCAAATTCATACGATCATTGATACACAGAAGATAAATATAACCGTAAGCTTCAAGATCTTTGCCACGCTCCAGGCATTAGCCTCGTTTTCGATGGTATTACTATAAAAAATGTGAATACTTGTATCATTTCATATTCATAATCATAGTTTACTTGTTCCTCATAGGTTACGTGCGCTCTCATATAATGTGTTCAGAATAGCTTAGAATGCACCAAATTGCACCTCTTTTTTTAGCTCATCTGACATAGTCAGATGCAGCTTGTAGAATCGCACGATCGTCCGTGCGTGCGT
>NW_014577510.1:183394-187966 GCF_000485595.1 Priapulus caudatus
TATATATATATATATATTATATAGTGTTGACCCACAGTCCTGCAAGGCTGTGTGTGGCGCCGGCAGTTAGTGATAAATTTGCGTAATAATGCTATGTACGCTGCACTAGCCACACAGAAAACATAACAATTCCCCAGTTACTATTTCGTGTGTCACTAGGTGGCAGAGCTCTACATGTAAATGTAAGGCCACACGTGGTGCATGCCTGCTGTCCTATCCTGTGACTGTGAGTACCCTGATCTCACGTTTTCCCCAAGCTGCGTTTACACATGTGCTCTAGTACGAGCAAACACGTCTTCTCCGATTCTCTGTACATGCATTTCCAAGCAGACTGGGATTTGTGGACTACTCGCAAAGGTAAATACCAGATATGAACGTACATGTATGTAGAAACTGTAAACGATACTAGTAAAATTGCTGCGAACGCAAGGTCACTTTGCTAAAATATGCTCGCGGTACAGGGGTAGAAATAAGGAGAAAAAAAGAGATGGTCCACAGGACCATCTAGTTTAAAATTTAGATGGTCCTCCTACATTTTACTAAATTCAAAATTGGTCTCTAAAAGTAATGCGGCGTGCAAGAAATTTACCGTAAAATGGGACCAAAATATTCAATGGTCCGTTCTGATTATTTGATGGCCGCCCTGATTATTTGATGGCCCCAGACCATCGGACCATCGCTTATTTAGATCCCTGCAGTATCTAAGGAGAGCCTTGCACAAAACGAATTTATAAATTTTCACAGTCACGAGAGTATTAGGCAGAACAGCTGCATGAAGCTGCGCTCACGTCAGCACACGACCATCGCTGCATGATTACGTTGTATGTAATCGCCTTGGATGTGAGGTAGGTAATCACGAACATCAGTGAGCAACATGATTTATTGTACGTGGGCGCGCGCTGCTGAAGCTCGATTTATGGCGCTAATAGTCCTAATAGCTGCCAATCTGTCCGGTCTCTCGTGCGGGAACACGCATACGATGCGCGCTAGTTCTTCAGCCGAATGTTTGTAAAGACGTCGCATCGTACGCAGGTCGCCATTGTGTATACATTTACAACGCGATACGTCTCACGATAATGGTGCGCTGCGAGATACGCGGTGCAAACATCGCCCGGTGTGGGTACACCACACGGGCCGTCACGGTGCCTGCCAACGCATGACGCGACTCGTTTTTATGCACGCGTTATTTTCGCGACGGGTGCATTGTTTTTCTGCTGCGCTCGTAATTGTACATTGTGCAACATTGTATCAGCGAGAGTATCGCGGACGTAATAAATCTTCGACAGTGCTGTGTCATCATCGGTGGCGGGGAGCATGTGAGGATTGTGATGCGAGTGCTTTGGTAGGTGCGGTCGCAGGACAGTCAGTTAGGTGACGCCATTCCGAGATTCCAGTGAGAGACGTAAATAGGCAAAGTCGAGAATCACCCGCGTCAGTTCGACTCAGTCATACAGGGCCAGTGTCTAGCCACGCACGTGCGCCCATCCTGCAGTCGATTCAAGACGGTCTCGAAACTGAGCGCAATATTGCAACTTGTCTTCTGGCGCTGTGCATTTGCGCTCGAGGAGCAGCAGCAGCAGCAGAAGCAGCAGCTGTAGCATCAGCAGCAGCAGAAGCAGAAGCAGCTGTAGCAGCAGCAGTAGTAGTAGCAGCAGTAGCAGCAGCAGCAGCAGCAGCAGCAGCAGCAGCTGTAGCATCAGCAGTAGCAGCAGCAGCAACAGCAGCTGTAGCATCAGCAGCAGCAGCAGCAGCAGCAGCAGCAGCAGTAGCAGCATCAGCAGCAATAACAGCAGCAGCAGCTGTAGCATCAGCAGCAGCAGCAGCAGCAGGTTAGGATGCTTAGGTGCGTCGCCGTTGCAGAGAAGCCATCTGCGAGCGTGTGGTATGCGCTGCCGCGGCCCGCCCGCGGCGCAGTCAGGGAGAGGCTTCCGTCTTTCTCCAGCTTCTTGTGCCTCGCCTCGCACGCTCCAGGTACTTACATTAGATGAACACCGTCGCTAGCATCACAGTGGTGCCCTCTCATGTAGCTCGGTCAGGCTGACAGCCGCCTGGGTTGCGCACACGGCGTTACTTCGGGCATCTTGGCCTACCTTGCTTTGAGCCGCGGTGTATTAAAACACGTGCGTGTGCGTGCGTGGATACGTGCGTGTGTGTGTGTGTGCAGGCGCCGCATGCATACATGTGTGCGTTCGTACAGGGTCTGCTTGTGAGTGTAGGCTTACTGAAGGAAGGCATTCGCTCGGATGTTTTCATATTGTGCGTATGATGCTTATGTTGTCACAGAGTCGATTCGGCCCGTGTTGGGCCATTGTTTTACTGTGATACCGTTTCTGAAGTAAGTGTTTTTATAAGCATGTGCTGTTTGCCACCGTATTTTTAGCTCACATTGACATCGTCAAGATGAGCTATTGCCATGGGGTGTCGTCCGTTGTACGTCCGTCCGTCTGTCCGTCTGTCTGTCAACATTTGGCTACGGTTAACGATAACTTGAGAACCGTTTGACCCACATGTTTCAAATCCCATACAGTTGTTACTCCTATGGGAGAGATGTGAACGTCCTATTTTGGAGCACGCCAGTTGACCTACTTTCGAGCCACGCCCACTTTTTGGCAAAAATGGAAATGGCCATCTAGATTCATTCAATGTTGTTAAATGTACCTACCTACCTACCTACCTAATCATACCTACGTGTAATATTGTGTTTTAGATTCTTCATTACAGTAATTTGACTGGAATAGTTTATTGCTTTTATTTGTGCGATAATCGAAAACCAAAATGGCGATCATTTAGGCGTAGCGCCATCTATCGCCCAGATTTCAGACTTTCAGATCTGAAACATTTATTTTCGCATCAGAACTAACCCTGAAACAAAACACTGAAATTTCTATTAGTATAAAACGGGGAATAATGACATTATTTTGATCACATTTCGGTCCGTCATAAATGAAACACTTACCAAATTTTAAATATCATCTCCCTCTTCTATCACACCCAAGGTGAGATATAGTGTCATTGACACATTCATTATTATACATGTTTTTATGACACAAATCGAGATGAGACGGGATACCAGAGAAGTGTTGCCGAAAGGAGATGTTGATCCTAACCGCTGAGCGTGGATCTTGCGCGCAGTTCCGCGGCAATGCGCACGTGACCGCGGGAACGTCCTACGACAGTATGCAGCGCTGGCAGCTATAGATCCGTGCGCCGAATCCATAGGCCGGCGCACGGATCCATAGCTGCCAGCAAACAGTCCGGAATTTTAGGGGGGGACACAGAAGGCAGACATTTGGGACGTGGGAGAAACTCGCGACTTAGATGGGGGGGGGGCGAGAGCGAAGCTTTTGATTTTGCCGTGGTTCCATTTCCGTGTGGTCTTAGGCGTTTTCACTTTAAGTTCCAAACATAATAAATATCGGACCATTATTTAATGGAAAATTTGACAAAATAGTGATACGAAATAGTACGCGGATTGTGCGCCCAGTTACCTCTGAAATCATACGCTGTTTAACAATTGCCATTCGCTGCATTTCCCTGGAGCTCCGCCCACTTTAAAAATACTGCTAGCATTGTTGCAGTGGTATCCTGTACTGAGTGTACGAAGGAGTTAGTATTTTGATTTTTGATTTTCGATGACAGCAGTAAGGCGAAAGTCCAGCATTTCAATACAGCTTACTTTATTACCATTATATATAGTATCTAATCATTTGCTGAGAGCTTCTTTTTGTATATATAAACAATTAATACATTATCTGGCATCTCTATCATCTATGTGACCTTGCCTTATATCATATGCACCACTAGTCCGCAAATGCAGACGTTATAACTCCGCTATAACTCGCGCCGAACACATGCACACACTCTCTCTCTCTCTCTCTCTCTCTCGCTCTCTGATCTCTCTCTCTCTCGTCTCTCTCTCTCTCTCTCTCTCTCTTTCTCTCTCTCCCTTCTCTCTCTCTCTCTCCTCTCTCTCTCTCTCTCTCTCTCTCTCTCGTCTCTCTCTCTCTCTCGTCTCTCCGCTCTCTCCCTCTCTCTCTCTCTCTCCTCTCTCGTTTCTCTCCTCCTCTACTCTCCCTCTCCCCCCTCTCGCTCTCCGCCTCTCTCCCAACGCTTTCTGTCTTTCTCTCGTCTCTCTCTCTCTCATCTCTCTCTTCCTCTATTCTTCATCTCTGCCTCCTCTGTTCCGTTCTCCGTGCCTCTCCGGTTCTGCGCTCGTCTCACCTACCTCTTCCTCTCTCTCGGCTTTCACACCAGTCCCTATTCGTCCCACATCTCTCTTCTCCGATCTTGCTCTCTCTCTCTCTCTCTCTCTACCTCGCTCGATGCTCTTCTCGTCCTCTCCTCGTCGTCTTCTCTCTCTCTCTTCTTCAGTCTCTCTCCCTCTCCTCCCTTCTCTCTCTTCCTCACTCTTCCTCTCCCGCTCAGCTCTCGTTCTCTCTCTCATCATCGTCTCTCGTTCGTCTCTCTCTCTCTCTCTCTCTCCTCTCCTCTCCTCTCCATTCTCTCTCCCCCCCGACTTCTCATCTCTTCTCTTCCACTCTGGTCCTTCTTCTCTCCTCTCGTCTCTCGTCC
>NW_014577510.1:187991-191892 GCF_000485595.1 Priapulus caudatus
ACCAAACTTGTTATACTTACACATCTTGGGAGAAGCGTGAGCTAGCGCTACCAAAACCTAGGTCACTGCGACCTTTATTTGATCTTTACCTTGACCTTGATCATATTTCCCTTCTGCTCTCTAACTCGGCCCCCTAATTGACCCTAGCGCTACCAACTTGGTATACTTACACATCTTGGGAGAATGTGTGTCGCATACCAAAAACCAGGTCACTGCGGGCTTTTATTTGACGCTTGAGCCTCTGATCATATTTCCCTCTCCGCCTTTATAACTCGCCCCTAAAGTTGACCTTAGCAGCCAAACCAAACTTGGTATACTTACACATCTTGGGGAGAAGGTGTGTCGCGTACCGAAACCAGGTCACTGCAACCTTTATTTGACCTTGACCTTGACCTTCATCATATTTCCCTTCCGCTCTATAACTCTGCTCCTAATTGACCTAACGCGACAAAACTTCGTATACTTACACATCTTGGGGAGAACACGGGGGATACATGTAGTTGGCGACAACTGCCCTTTCTAGTTTTAAAAGGGCAACCTCTGTACTTTAAATTACATTTTTCATTAAAATTATTCTTACCCGGTAAACGAGCTCAGCGTAGAGCTCTATGCTAGGCTGCCCACCTCCCATGTGTGAAAATGGTAAGCGTGAGAATTACCAAGCCCATGCCGGAAGGTGCTAGAAGAATATTGCATTAGTCGTGAGGTTTCTTTCGAGGCGTTGCTGCTAGAGAGTTTCCCCCATTCTCTGGGTGAATATTCGTGCGTTGGGTTTGGGGAATCCTTACTTGGCAAGGCGCTCGCATAACGATTCTATAGTTTTTGTGTAATCGAGACCGCACGAGCTGTGAAGCTTTGATTGGCTGGCTGATTGCATGGCAGCTCCCCTCTCGTAGCACGAGCGGAGACAGTGTTGAAATCTGACACGTCATGAATTACAAAAAAGTACCAAAAATGTAGCAAATTGAGTTATTTAAAAATTATCGTTTCATGAAACCGATAAGTTGAAAGTGTTTATCGAATTAATTAGAAATACTCATCTGATTAAAGCGGCAGAGAATGAAGGCAATCATCGATTAAAATCACACGAGCCCAGTGAATCCAGAGTATTAGCCAGGAATGAGTATTGTGGGAGTGCAGAAAAAATATTTGGGAGTGCAATTTTTTTTTATGTGTGTCTTGGCCGTAATATTTTAGGCCGTGCTACACATTTTTGGCCGTGTAGTTTCGAAACTGACCGTGCAAATCACGGCTGCACGGCTCGCTGGCTAATACGTTGATTGTATCCCACGTATAAATTTGACGCGTCCACTTCGCAGATAAATAAGTTGCCTTAGTGTTCTTTTTAGCTCATCTGACGAAGTCAGATGCAGCTTGTAGAATCGCACGATCGGTGGTAGAGTGGTGGGATTCTAGTAGAACCCTTGTTAGTCCCAAAATGTGTTCACATACACGCCAAAAACATTGGAATGCACAGGGATGGTATCAGGAACGCTTCTCCAAGGAATGTTCGTTGGATCGTTATGAAAGTTGCCACGAGATGGCGCGTACGTTTAAGTGTCTTCAGATTAAAGATGCGGAAGCTCCCATCGTACGTAGTAAGCAACAACTATTTGCAAAGACAGAATAGGTAAGCACTCATCCATTTACCGTGACGCAAGCCTACAGGCTGCAATAGAGAGCTGGCCACCTGTAACCAATTAACGCAAGGCAAAGAACTACAGCAGTACCCCACCACCACTATGCACTGGCAGTGGCCACTGGCAGTGGCATACGTTACATGTAACATACTGACAGTACAGAATGCCATAGAAATTATACGATTTAAAGAGCATAAACCTTCTTCACCGAAATTTAGCTTTTGAAATTTCACTGTGACATTGTAGCCTCATACATCCCAGGCATGTATAGATTCTACTAGCAAAACCCCGGCAGTCAAATTCTTTCTAAACAGACAGTAAACAAATCCATGTTTAACCCTCCTCTTGAGGTCAAAAGTTATCCAGCACTTACTCTTCGCACATGTCAGCAGAAGGCTACATTTCATGGTCCTTTCAATAAAGCCATAAAAATGCTAGGTCACCGCTCGAAACAAAAAAGTTTTTCAATCGCTCCGTCAGACCATGTCTCTAGAAAATGTCTAAAATCTGCCTGTGCCCATTGACTTTGACCTGTGACCTCCAATTTCGGCACAGTGATGGCGTTTTTCCTACCATGATTGCTATACACCGACTATCACGAGCCTAGGTCGAGCCATTTAGATTTGTTGCCGCAATTCTGCATTTTCCTCCTAATACCTTAAGTTAAGGAGGGAATGTTCCCCTTCTTTTCACCTCTTGACCTTTGACCTTGACTCCGCAGCTTCGACATCCCAACTCGTTTGACGATCCCCTCCCGGACGTCCCGAATATCGTGACCGTACGTCGAGGCGGTTAAGATTTGTGCCCAACTGTTGACGCACGGACGGACGCCGGACGCGACGCACGGACGGACGATCGTGCGATTCCTACAAGCTGCATCTGACTTCGTCAGATGAGCTAAAAAGAACACTAAGGCAACTTATTTATCTGCGAAGTGGACGCGTCAAATTTATACGTGGGATACAATCAACGTATTAGCCAGCGAGCCGTGCAGCGTGATTTGCACGGTCAGTTTCGAACTACACACGGGCCAAAAAATGTGTAGCAGCGGCCTAAATATTTACGGCCAAGACACACATAAAAAAAAATTGGCACTCCAAAATTTTTTCTGCACTCCACAATACTCATTCCTGGCTAATACTCTGGATTCACTGGCTCGTGTGATTTTAATCGATGATTGCCTTCATTCTCTGGCCGCTTTAATCAGATGAGTATTTCTAATTAATTCGATAAACACTTTTCAACTTATCGTTTCAATGAAACGATATATTTTTAAATGAACCTCAATTTGCTACATTTTTGGTACTTTTTTGTAATTCATGACGTGTCAGATTTCAACACTGTCTCCGCTCGTGCTACGAGAAGGGAAGCTGCCATGCAATCAGCCAGAGCCAATCAAAACTTCACAGCTCGTGCGGTCTCGATTCACACAAAACTATAGAATCGTTATGGTCGAGCGCCTTGCCAAGTAAGGATTCCCAAACCCAACGCACGAATATTCACCGCCAGAGAAATGGGGGAAACTCTCTAGCAGCAACGCCCTCCGAAAGAAACCTCACGATAAATCTAATGCAATATTCTTCTAGCACCTTCCGGCATGGGCTTTGGTAATTCTCACGCTTACCATTTTACACACTGGGAGGTGGGCACCTAGCATAGAGCTCTACGCTGAGAGCTCGTTTACGCGGGTAAGAATAATTAATGAAGAAAATGTAATTTAAAGTACAGAGGTTGCCCTTTTAAAACAGAAAGGGCAGTTGTCGCCCACTACATGTACCCCCCGTGTTCTCCCCAAGATGTGTAAGTATAAGAAGTTTTTGTCGCGTTAGGTCAATTAGGAGCAGAGTTATAGAGCGGAAGGGAAATATGATGAAGGCAAGGTCAAGGTCAATAAAGGTTGCAGTGACCTGGTTTCGCTACGCGACACACCTTCTCCCCAAGATGTGTAAGTATACCAAGTTTGGGTGTGCTAAGTCAATTAGGGGCCGAGTTTATAAAGGCGGAAGGGAAATATGATCAAGGTCAAGCGTCAAATAAAAGCCCGCAGTGACCTGGTTTTGGGGTATGCGACACACATTCTCGCCAAGATGTGTAAGTATACGAAGTTGGTAGCGCTGGGTCAATTAGGGGGCCGAGTTAGAGAGCAGAAGGGAAATATGATCAAGGTCAAGGTAAAGATCAAATAAAGGTCGCAAGTGACCTGCGTTTTGGTACGCTAGCTCACGCTTCTCCCAAGATGTGTAAGTATAACCAAGTTTGTA
>NW_014577510.1:191917-198324 GCF_000485595.1 Priapulus caudatus
GATACACTGTTAGAGAACAAGAGGGTGTAGGCGGAGGTGTAGGGGAGTGTAGGGATAAATACACTGTAGAGACAGAGAGGGTGTTAGGGGGCGGAGGGCGCTGTAGGGATGATACACTGTTAGAACAGAGAGGGTGTAGGAGATGCGGGTGTAGGGATGTGCAGAAGCCAGGACGCAGCAGCTGAGACCAGAGCATCTGATGGCGTCTGACCCCATGTCATGAAATTGATTCCGCATTCATCAGAAGGTGTAGCATGACAGTCACACTGACACTTGAACTAATTGAGAAGGGCAGTTTTTGATTGAACTTCTTAATGACATGAGTTCTGCTACTGTAATACAAGATACTGCAAGAGGATTTGAAAGCTTTTAAATATTTCGGAAACTTATTTAACTCGTCAGGGTTTGTTCTTTCGTTGTTGTTGTCGTAATCTAGCTTAATGCTATTGCGATTATTTGCGCAAAACACATTACTCATAGTAAGGATACAAATAAATTATTTAATTAATGTAGGGCAACCGGCCACCCGAAAAATCCATTTGGCCACCTGGAAAAAAAAGTTTCACGGGGCAAGCCCTGATGGTTCACAACGCTTCATACACAGGTGAGCAGGAGAGACGTGGATGGTTCATCACCTCATACACAGTGGGCGGAGTAGGACGTCGATGGATGGTTTAGCACCTCATTACACAGTGGGCAGAGAGACGTGGATGGTTACACACCTGATACACAGCGTGGTGCAGGAGAAGTGGATGGGTTGGTTCACACGCATACACAGGTGTGGCAGGAGAGACGTGGATGGATGTTCACACCTCATACACAGGTGGGGCAGGAGAAATGTTGATGGTTCACACCTCATACACAGGTGGGCAGGAGAGACATGGATGGGTGGTTCACACCTCATACACAGGTGAGCAGGAGAGACGTGGATGGTTCACACCTCATACAGCGAGGTGGCGAGGCGGAGAGAATGTGATGGTTCAACACCTCATACACAGGTGGCAGGAGCAGACGCCATGGATGTTTCCACACCTCATACACAGTAAGGTGGGCAGGAGAGACGTGGATTGGTTACACCTCATACACGGTGGCCAGGAGAAAATGTTGATGGTTTCAGCACCTTCATACACAGGTGGGCAGGAGAAGACAATGGAATGGCGGTGCGTTCAGCACCTCAATACTACAGGTGAGCAGGGAGAGAACGCGGTGATGGATTATCACAAACCTCTATAACACAGGTGCGCAGGGAGAAATGTTTGATGGTTCACACCTTCTTAATACACAGGTGGGGCAGAGGAGAGACGTGGCATGGTTCACACTCAATACACAGGTTGCGGCAGGAGAAATTGTTGGATGGTATCAGCACCTCATACACAGCGTGGCAGGAGGAGACATGATGGGTGGTTCACAACCTCATACAACAGGTGAGAGGAGAAGACGTGGGATGGTTCACACCTTCATACACAAGGTGGCAGGAGAATGTTGATGCGTTCACACCTCATACAACTATGGTGGGGTAGGGAGACGTGGAGATGGTTCACACCTCATACAAACTAGGTGGGCAGGAGAAATGTTGATGGTTCACACCTCAATACACAGGTGGCAGGAGAGACGTGTGATGGTTCACGACCATGCATCACACAGGTGGCGCAGGAGAGATCGTGTATGATTGAGACTCATTATCACAGGTGCGGGCAGAGAGAGATTGTGGTACGATTCACACCTGCATACCACAGGTGGTCAGGAGAGACGTGTATGCATGACACCCGCCTAACTATTGTACGGTAAGGTTACATGGTTGGCGGGTGCCAATCACCTTGAATCTCTTGTCCTGCAGCACTTCTTGATGGCCGACCTGGCCTCCCGCTGCTTGCAGCAGGCGTGCCCTGGGTAGACGACGCTCGCGAAACGAGCCGTTCGATTCACCTTCGTGTCGGTGTAAGGGAGACTCTTGCCGGCCGGCGTCGGCTCCTGGCTCCCGGCGTTCGCCAGCCACCGTCGTGCATTGCTTACCGCCCATTCTTTATCTGCAGGGCAAAACAGCAGGTCGAGTCAGGTGTCGCGCACTGGGGAGTCAAATGTTTAATGTTGTTAGAACTGGGCTATGTCATGGGTCGATAATCATAAGGGGCCGTGGCCGATTGCCCGTATGATTAAGGCTGGGGTCACACATTATCTAATACTTAGCAAGCCCGACTAGCCCCGTAGAACAATGCCACACCGCCCCAGCCATGCAAACCGTCCACCGGCACGCTAAGCGAGGATGAAAAGTTTACCGCAGTATCGCTCAACGTTTGTGTCAAGCTTGTGTACAAACAGTGACCCGGGTCCATGAGTGTAACCTCCGCTTTGACAACATGGCGATTCTAATCCGTTACCAGCGGTCATCTGCACTATGAGGGGTCCAATTAACTCATTTCCCTGGCACATTTTACATCAAAATCAGTCCGGCTTTTTCCTATCATATCTTCCGTAAATAAACATCTGATACAATTTCAGTCTATTTATTTTTTTAAATGCTACGGTATCTGAAGGAATTGATAGCGGGGGCCTGTAATTTACGCTGGCGCGTCCTGTTAGATCCCTTACCTAACAGCGCCGGCTGGCTGTATAATTTTCCAAACTAAATTTCTACCGCTGGTAGATGCTTGCCGCCTGCGTGCGATAGAATTTGGGAGACCGTCAGTCAAGTTCCGAGCGGGTCAGTAACGCAGTGGTCTATGAGGGAAGGACACTCAAACGCAATGTTCCCTTTTAAGGAAGAAATACTAAGCGAATTGTCGCTTTTGAAAAAGAACACTACAGCAAATGCTTCCTTCGAAGGAAGCACACATAATGGCAATGGTTTCATTCGAGGAAAGGCGCACTAATGAAGACAATGTTCCTCGAGGAAGGTCACCAAAGGCAATGTTCCTGTCAAGGAAGGTCACCAAAGGCAACGTTGCTTCGAGCGATGGTCACCAAAGACAATGTTTCTTTCGAGAAGAACACTAGGCAATGCTCTTCAAAACATAGGTGCCGCGAGCGACAGCGCAACTAAACGTCTACTGCCGGTGAAATTCTGTCGGTAGAGTGGTGGGATTCTAGTAGAACCTTGTTAGTCCCAAATGTGTTCACATACACGCCAAAAACAGTGGAAATGCACAGGGATGGTATTCGGAACCTTCTTCATAGGAAATTTGTTCGTTGGGATCGTTATGAAAGTTGGTCCACGACCTGATGCGCGCGTACGTTTAAGTGTCTCAGATTAAAGATCGGAGCTCCATCCGATTACGTGTAAGCAACAACTATTTGCAAAGACCAGTAATAGTAAGCACTCATCCATTTACCTAGCCAAGCCTACAGGCTGCAATAGAGAGGCTGGCCACCTGCTATACCAATTAACGCAGGCAAAGAACTACAGCAGTACCACACAGCTATGCACTGGCAGTGGCCACTGGCAGTGGCATACGTTACATGTAACATACTGGACAGTTACAGAATGCCATAGAAATTATACGATCTTAAAGAGCATAAACCTATCTTTCCACCTAAATTTAGCTTTTGTAAATTTCACTTGTGACATTGTAGCCCTCATTACATCCAGGCATGTATAGATTTCTACTAGCAAAGACCCGGCAGTCAAATTGCTTCTAACAGACAGTAAACAATCCATGTTTAAGACCTCATCCTCTTGAGGTCAAAAGTTATCCACACTTACTCTTCGCTCATGTCAGCAGAAGGCTACATTCATGCGTCCTATTCAATAAAGCCATAAAAATGCCTAGGTCACCGGCTCTAAACAAAAAAGTTTTCAATCGCCCTCCGTCAGACCATGTTCTAGAAAAATGTCTAAAATCTGCCCTGTGGCCCATTGACATTTGACCTGTGACCTCCAATTTCGGCAGCAGTGATGGCTTTTTCCTACCATTGTATGCTATACACGCGACGTATCACGGAGCGCTATGTCGAGCCATTTAGATTTGTATGCCGCCCAATTCTGCATTTTCCTCCCTATACCTTAAGTATAAGGAGGCGAATGTTCGCCCTTCTTTTACACCTCTGACCATTTGACCTTTGACTCCCAGCTTTCGACATCCCAACTCGTTTTGACGATCCCCTCCCGACAGCGTCGGGGTCGTGCGGTGGTCTCCCGAATATCGTGACCGTACGTCGAGCGCGGATTAAGATTTGTGCCCAACTGTTGACGCAGCGGACGCCACGCTCGACGCGACGCACGCACGCACTGGAGCAGATTCACCGCAGTAGACGTTAGATGAGCGCTGTCGCTCCGCGGCACTTGTTTTGAAGGAGCATTGCCTTAGTGTTCTTCCCTCGAAGGAACATTGTCTTGGTGACCCTCGCTCGAAGGAACGTTGCCTTGGTGACCTTCCCTTGAAGGAACATTGCCTTGGTGACCTTCCCTCGAAGGAACATTGTCTTGGTGACCCTCGCTCGAAGGAACGTTGCCTTGGTGACCTTCCCTTGAAGGAACATTGCCTTGGTGACCTTCCCTCGAAGGAACATTGTCTTCTAGTGCGCTTTCCTCGAATGAACATTGCCATAGTGTGCTTCCTTCGAAGGAACATTGCTGTAGTGTTCTTTTTTCAAAGGAACATTGCGTTAGTATTCTTCCTTAAAAGGAACATTGCGTTAGTGTCCTTCCCTCATAGACACTGCGTTACTGCCCCTCGAACTTGACTGCGGTCTCCCGAAATTCTTGATCGCACGCAGGGCAGCACTACCAGGGGTAGAAATTAGTTTGAAAATTTACAGGCCAGCCGGGCCTGTAGGTAAGGGATCTAACAGGACCGCCAGGTAAATTACAGGCCCGCATCATTCCTCAGATACCGTAGCATTTAAAAAAAATAAAAGACTGAAATTGTATCAGTGTTTATTTACCGAAGATATGATAGGAAAAGCCGGACTGATTTTGATGTAAATGTGGCAGGAAATGAGTTAATTGGACCCCTCATTAGTGCAGATGACCGCTGGTAACGATTAGAATCGCCATGTTTCAAAGCGGAGGTTACACTCAGGACCCGGGTCACTGTTGTGCACAACTTGACACAAGTGAGCGATACTGCGGTAACTTTTCATCCTCGCTAGCGTGCCGGGGACGGTTTTGCATGCTGGGGGTGGATTTTCTACGGGCTAGTCGGGCTTGCTAGTATTAGAAATGTGTGACCCGAGCCTTAACATACGGGCATCGGGCCCACGGGCCCCTTATGATTTCGACCCATGACTACCCAGTTCTAACAACATTAAACATTTGACTCCCAGCGCGACACCTGACGTCGACCTGTGTTTTGCCCTGCAGATAAAGATGGCGGTAAGATCACGACGGTGGTGGCGACGCCGGGGCCGGAGCCCGACCGGCCGCAAGAGGTCTCCTACACCGACACGAAGGTGATCGGTAACGGCTCGTTCGGCGTCGTCTACCAGGCACGCCTGTGCAGCAGCGGGGAGCAGGTCGCCATCAAGAAAGTGCTGCAGGACAAGAGATTCAAGGTGAGTTGCACCCGCCACCCTGTACCTACCGTACATAGTAGGGGTGTCAATCATCCATGTCTCTCCTGCCCACCTGTGTATGAGGTGTGAACCATCAACATTTCTCCTGCCCACCTGTGTATGAGGTGTGAACCATCCACGTCTCTCTCCTGCCCACCTGTGTATGAGGTGTGAACCATCAACATTTCTCCTGCCCACCTGTGTATGAGGTGTCAATCATACACGTCTCTCCATCCACGCTGTGTAGAGAGTGTTGAACATTCACACCGTCTCTCCGTGCCCACCCCTTGATAATGAGGTGTGAACATCCAAACATCTCTCGCTGCCACCTGTGTAATAGAGGTGTGCAACCATCCCGTCTCTCTGCCCACCCTGTGTTATGAGTTTGAACACCCATCCACCTCCTCTCCGTGCCCACTCTGTGTAATGAGTGTCACATACCACGGTCTCTCTGCCCACCGTATGAATGTGTTGAACCATCCCAGTCTCTCCTGCCACGATCTGTGTATGAGCGTGTAACCATCCGGGCTTGCCTTAACTTTTTTTCAGGTGGCCAAAATGATTTTCAGTGGCCCTGGTCTACATTTATTAAATAATATTCGTATCCTTACAGTTGAGTAATGTGTTATGGCAAATAATCGCATAGTAGCATAACTAGATTACGGGACACACATACAACTGAAAGAACAAAACCCGACTGAGTTAACTAAGTTCCAAATATTTAAAAGCTTTCAAATCGTCTCGCAGATCTTATTAAGTAGCATGAACTCATGTCATAGAGTAAGTCCATCAAAACTGCCCTTCAATTATCAATTCCGGTGACTGTCCATCACACCTTCTGATGAACGGAATCAATTCTGCCAGGGTCGAGACCCTCAGAGTCTGGCTCAGCTGCTGGCTCCTTCTGCAGCATCCTA
>NW_014577510.1:198349-199115 GCF_000485595.1 Priapulus caudatus
CCCGCCACCCTGTGCCTACCGTACATAGTAGGGGTGTCAATCATACACGTCTCTCCTGCCCACCTGTGTATGAGGTGTGAACCATCAACATTTCTCCTGCCCACCTGTGTATGAGGTGTGAACCATCCACGTCTCTCCTGCCCACCTGTGTATGAGGTGTGAACCATCAGGGCTTGCCCTTAACTTTTTTTTCAGGTGGCCAAATGGATTTTCAGGTGGCCCGGTTGCTACATTTATTAAATAATTTATTTGTATCCTTACTATGAGTAATGTGTTTTGGCAAATAATCGCAATAGCATAACTAGATTACGACAACAACAACGAAAGAACAAAACCCTGACTGAGTTAAATAAGTTTCCAAATATTTAAAAGCTTTCAAATCCTCTGCCAGTATCTTTATTAAGTAGCAGAACTCATGTCATTAAGAAGTCAATCAAAACTGCCCTTCAATTATTCAATGTCAGTGTGACTGTCATCTACACCTTCTGATGAATCGGAATCAATTTCTGACATGGGGTCAGACTCATCAGAGTCTGGCTCAGCTGCTGGTCTCTTCTGCACATCCCTACACCCCTCCCCTACACCCTCTCTGTCTCTACAGTGTATCATCTCTACACCCTTCCCCCGACAGTGCCTACACCCTCTCTGTCTCTACAGTGTATCATCCCTACACCCCTCCCCTACACCCTCTCTGTCTCTACAGTGTATCATCTCTACACCCTTCCCCCGACAGTGCCTACACCCTCTCTGTCTCTACAGTGTATCA
>NW_014577510.1:199125-203882 GCF_000485595.1 Priapulus caudatus
CCCGCGCTCGGTGCAAAAATTTCCCACTATTTTAATGTTTTTGAACGTGGAATGTGAAAAAAATAAAACTGAAAAAAATAGCCCATGCAACGTGTCATGATCTGTAGAATGTTCGTACCAAGTTTGGAGAGGATCCGTCGAGCGGTGCGGAAACGTATAGCCGGAAACACATACACACACACAGAAAATCTCCAATTTATAGTAAGATGAGAGATAATCTCGGCTGCGCGTACGACCGTCGCTCAACTGGTGCCACCGCGCACGCAGCTAAACATTCGGTGGTCATTTACGGTCACTCCGAGCTCTGCATTCGCAGTACTGCTGGGTGGTGTGTAGGCGGTGAACTAACAGCTGATGCCTGCGCCGTAGCTGCACGTCCCACAGCTGGCGGGGAGGGTGTCTGTGGGGATCGCGATACGACGGCAGCCGCAGCCCCACGTGTGTTTGAGTCAGCCACTCAAGGTCGCGTGGCTTTTCTTGCAGAAGGACGAGGTCTATCTGAACCTGGTGTTGGAGTATGTGCCGGAGACTGTGTACAGGGTAGCGAGACACTACAGCAAAACCAAACAGACCGTTCCCATTTTGTATATAAAGGTAAGAGAGTGATCGCGCGGCTAACGTCGTACCTGCAGCCGTATGTTCGCCACTGACGTCGTCGTGGCGACCGTGCATGCATTGTTGCCATCACGGTAACCTTGTGCGTGCGTGTGTCGTTGCGGCGATTGTGCGCACGCCTGTGTCGTCACGGCAACAATATTATGTAATCAAGCCCGCCGACATGTTTTTTACCCGACATCAATAACACGACCAGGTAAATAAATGGCGATGGCTCTTAAGAGCGCTTGAGACTCACAGATGATGTTGTGCTTGTGTGCGGGCAATATGGATTTTTCCGCGCCTAGCAGCTAATTTGCCTAATCGCTCATCGAAGTGGGGCTTCATTATCCTGTTTGTTTGGGGTGGGGGTGGGGAGTCTGCGTGCGTCTGTCAGTGCAGGTGTCATCATCATTCACCTGTCTGTCGTGTTTATCTAGTGCTTGTCGGTAGGCTAAAAATGAACGAAAACGTTATTGCTGCGCACACGTACGATAGGCAGCTTTATAGTTGAGCTTTTCACCTTAATAGCTATATATGAACAGATATATAGATATCACACGCGACAGGAACGACCCTCAATGCTCGCATTCTAACAATATGATATCACCGTCTAGAAATCTATGATCGGTCTGAAACTAGAGTACTACTGTTATCTTCTGTCTCATCTTTTCACATTTAATGTAAAATTGATGACACATGATGAAGCTAACGATTGCAAAGTGAGCATGCACAACTACTCCCCTGGACTGTAATGAGGGATGCTGGATGAGTAGGTAATGCTGCAGTTGTAGTACTATCAGTCGTAACCACAGCATCCGTGAACGTTGAGTAATGCATCGCGAATGCTAGAGTGGCCTGACTCCTTCTGTCGTCTTTGTTCGTCCCGGGAAGCAGGTTGACAACGTGTGATCTGATTGTATTCACGCGCGCGCGTTTTTATCTGTTGCAGCTGTATTTGTATCAGCTATTTAGAAGCCTAGCCTACATACACGCACTGGGAATCTGCCATCGGGACATCAAACCTCAGAATCTGCTGCTTGATCCTGAAACTGCAGTGCTCAAACTCTGTGATTTCGGAAGGTAAGCCATCTCTCATGCTCTTTAGAGGTGCAAATTGTGTGTCGTTCGTTTATATTCAGTTCCATGTTCACGTCGTAGCTATACGCGAGTTGTGGTTGCGTGTAGCTGTGTGTGAGTTGTGGTTGTGTGTTTACATCATAGCTGTGTGTGAGTTGTGGTTGTGTGTTTACATGTAGCTGTGTGTGAGTTGTGGTTGTGTGTTTACATGTAGCTGTGTGTGAGTTGTGGTTGTGTGTTTACATGTAGCTGTGTGTGAGGTGTGGTTGTGTGTTTACGTCATGGCTGTACGTGAGTCTAGTGTCGCACTCCGTGATTGCAATGTCGCTGTAGTTACGTCTCGCTTCCTGATTTTGAGTGCCGCAGGACTTTCCCCTCGTTTTCATGTCACGTTTGTTTACTGCCATGTTCATCCGATTCCAATTAGTGGTTGGGCGGTGTCACTGTGTCATTGACTTCGGCGTGACATTGCTGTGGTACAGTTACCTGGCATTTGAAGCAGCTCTTTATCTGTGTGCGTTCGTATGCAGTAAACAGACACGCAGAACTCAGTTACAGATAAATACATTGACACTGACATATATGCACACGGACGCGCAGGCACACACGCACACACGCGTGCGTGCACACACACGCGTGCGTGCACACACACGCACGTGCGAGCGCGCACTCACTCGCATGTGCGTGCACGCACCACACAAGGTAGACTAACGTACGTGTTTGACTGGTTGCAGTGCGAAGCAGCTGGTGAAAGGAGAACCGAATGTCTCCTACATCTGTTCACGTTACTACAGAGCCCCGGAGTTGATATTCGGTGCGACGGACTATACCTCTACTATTGGTGAGCTTTACATGTACGCAGGCGCGTGCACACATACCTACTCTCATCACTTTCATATCTTTCTCTCTCCCGCCATCCCTATCTACACCCACAGCTGATAGGTAGCGAATGGATAGCACGTGCACTACTGTTTTGATTTAGGCCAAGTAAAGCATTGTTTCTTGTTGCGATTCACATTCTCAGAATCAGGCGTTCCAGCATCGCGTTCGTATGCTGCGGGGGTGGTAATGAACAGCGCATCTTGTGTGTGTTCGCACGCGGGCGACCTGCGGACGATTGTCTATCGCGAATCACGTGCGTTCACTCGCGAAATTCCAGAGATGACAATTAATGCTCCCCATTTCTTCATCATTTCCTCTTCTTTTCCAGAATCGAGAATTACAAATAATGAGGAGATTGGAGCACTGTAATATAGTGAGCTTTTTGTACTTTTTCTACTCAAGTGGAGACAAGGTGAGTGAGATAATAGAGAGGCGTTACGTCGATTAAGACGGGCTCGCTGCCATGCGGCGGCCCCGTCTGCGATTTGACGTAACTTACTCGATTGCTTGAGTAACAGCAATTGTCTAGAGTAACAATAAAATGTCTTAGAACCTTCGTATTCACCAAAAAAGTGCCAGTTTCGAACTACTAGTTTGGTAAACAAGCATTTGTTGTCATCTTGAAACTAGCCGGAAACCTGTATGGATTAGCTAGTGGCGCCACCGCTTATCTGCCATAGACAATGTACAGGCTTTCTCAAATCATGCACTTGTTTTAAATTAATCACAGACACAAATACAAGTTTACCAATTCTGACATTAGGCATTATCGCGACACGATAAAATGCATTGCTGTTCATATCCAATTTTCTATGCTATAACTGCATAAAATCTTAGTATTTTCAATGTTGGTGTAATCAGTGATATTTTCGCTGTCAGGTGAGACTATATTCAGCTATATTTAGTTTTTCTGAGCAAAAATATCGCAATACACACTTTAATAATGCAGTGAGCGAGTGTTGGCATTGCGCGCGTGTAAATGCTTTATTGATTGTCGAAATTCAGGACGGCACTTTTATCTGCACGCGGTCCGATCGCGTGGGACAGCATACGTTAACATGCGTAAATGCCTGTGTTGCAAAACTAGACGCCGGCATAGATTTTTGTGCGCATTTTTCGTGAGTGTCGAGAAAAGTAGTAGTGAGGGTGGAGTGGAAGGAGAAAGCACAGTTGGCTTTAAAATGTGTGTGTGTGGGAAGGGGGGGGGTTAATCGGCGTTGCTTAGGCTACGCGCGTGTACACGGGGAAACCGTGAGCGTTCGTGCTTGCTCATGGTCTCCGCCCTTGCTCGAGAGACAGGCACGTTAATAGCCGCTAACGAGATGCTCAATTAGGGATAACTAGCCATACCCGTCCATGCCCGTTAGGTGGTCAAAACTAAAAAAAAAAATATTTAAAAAATATTTAAAAAAATAATATTAACACATATAAGATCCGATAGGTGGCGTCGTCGTTTTCGTGTTGTTGTGACGTTGCCATGCAAAAATTTCCCACTATTTTAATGTTTTTGAACGTGGAATGTGAAAAAAATGAAACTGAAAAAAAATAAATAGCCCATGCAACGTGTCATGATCTGTAGAAATTACTAGAATGTTCCGACCAAGTTTGGAGAGGATCCGTTGAGCGGTGCGGAGACGGCGTTCAAAACTAAAAATAAATAAATAAACAAACAAAAATAAAAAATATTAGCACATATAAGATCCGATAGGTGGCGTCGTATTTTCGTGTTGTTGTGACGTTGCCATGCAAAAAATTCCCACTATTTTAATGTTTTTGAACGTGGAATGTGAAAAAAATAAAACTGGAAAAAAATAAATAGCCCATGCAACGTGTCATGATCTGTAGAAATTACTAGAATGTTACACCCTCCACCCAACCAACGCGGCCACCCACCACACCTCCACCCACCTCACCCACCACTTCCGACCCATCCTCCACCCACTCACGCACCCACCTCACCCACCACAACGGACAACGCACCACACCTCCACCACCACAAACCGCACCCCACAGCCCTCCCCACCCACCACATCCTCCACCCACTTGCACACTTACACGCCGGCCCACCCACGCACACCTCCACCCACACAATGGCCCTCACCACGCACACCCTCCACCACACGCACACACCGGCACCCCACAGTACACACCACTCCACCCACCACACCTCCACCCCACAACTCAGACCACCACACACCAGA
>NW_014577510.1:203907-212507 GCF_000485595.1 Priapulus caudatus
GGTAGGACTGTCAATCTGCCAACGTACAAGTCAATATTTATTCCCATCGATCTCCCTCGCTTTTCCATCGTATATCATTACTTGATATTTTTTTACTTTCTCTTTTAATCCGAAGCCTACTTTTCGATTCCGCATTCCGATCCGATCGATTCTCAATAATCTGGTTGTAATATAAACACACTGAGCCCGTGAAAGGTACAAGTTAAACTCACGAGATCGGAGCTGTATGTGTGTGGTAATTGGGGAAGACTACTGATGATAACTATGCATTTGTATACCATCGCTTCGTGTTAAATACAACGAGAACAATCCTTATGGGCCGAGAACTATCTATTTATCTGATAGTATCAACCATGGAGATGTCGCACCTTGGCGTCGAGAGGAGAGACGAGATGAACGGACGCTGGACGAGGGAGAGAGATGCGAGAGAGATCGGAGAGAGGCGTAGAGTGATGGGCGAGAGAGAAGAGAGAGAGAGGAGACGAGCGAGAGAGCCCTCGGAAGCAGACGAGCAGACCGCAGAGAGAGAGAG
Source organism: Priapulus caudatus (assembly GCF_000485595.1). Taxonomy (NCBI): domain Eukaryota; kingdom Metazoa; phylum Priapulida; class Priapulimorpha; order Priapulimorphida; family Priapulidae; genus Priapulus; species Priapulus caudatus. The sequence goes on from NW_014577510.1 coordinate 204,440, forward strand.
GGAGGGAGAGGGAGGGCTGAGGAGGGATGGGCACGGCGAGGTGAGGCGAAGGAGCAGAGGAGGGAGGGAAGGGGGAAGCAGGGGCAGAAGGCAGAAGCGGGAGGGAGGGATGTCTTTTCACGCGCGTAGCAAAATTTATTATAGAGCATCAACGTTGAGACAGGCAGATTCAGGCCAGGATTATACGCACCAGAGACAATTAGAACACCACAGTTATTGATGTCTCTGTATGCATGCGCCCTGGACTACCGTCCGATAATGGCGGCGCGGCGCTCAGTCAAAATGCTACCGATGCTCCGCTGGCCTAATTTGAGCAAAAAAAAAAAAAAAAAAAATACGGTATCCGTATCTTTCGATTTTATTTCGATATCGATACGGACGCAATCCATCGCCGATTTATCGATGACGGTGTGGCATCGATGACAGCCTAGCGCGCAGGTATATATCACCGCGCGCACGCCGCATCCTACCGCTCTGCGCGGACCGGCCCACGGGTGCTCTGCGCCTTCAGGCCAGCGCCGCCGGTGCATACGCTTCATGACTTGCTGCGGCGCGGTGTATCTATCCGCGCCTCCATCGGCCGCTTTACAATTGCCATACATAACTCGGAAGAATGCGTGGATAAGTAGAGGACTCCTTTCAGATATGATCACTGTGTGGATATACAACAACATATACAATAATAATACAGTATTACAATTATACCCGAATCCAATTTCAGTTTCTTGGCGTGTTCTTTTGTGCAATTTTTATTGTTAGAGCGGAACTCCCTGTTCCGCGGTGGCGGATTTCGTCCCGAGTCCACCCGAATCCCCCCCTGGTTACGCGGCCTGGTGCTGTGTTGTGTGTGTGCTGCGTGCGTGCAGTGCGTGGCTCTGTGCGCTGCGTTCGTGCCGCTGCGTGCCGTGCGCTGCGCGAGCGTGTGTGACTCGCAGGTGTGTCGTGCTCCGCTATACGTTTCCGCACCGCCCTCAACGGATCCTCCCAAAACTTTGTACGAACATTCTACAGATCCATGACACCCGTTTGCATGGGCTATTTATTGGTTTTTCAGTTTTCATTTTTGTTACATTCCACGTTCAAAAACATTAAAAATAGTTGGGAATTTTTTGCATGAGGCCAACGTCTCACAACAAACACCGAAAATACGACGCCCACCGATCGGATCTTATATGTGCTAATATTTTTTATTTTTGGTTTGTTTATTTATTTAGTTTGTTGTTGAACGCCGTCTCGCACCGCTCAACGGAATCCTCTTCCAAACTGGTGCGTGCGGGTGTATAGTGTGGATACTGTCGCCGAGACGATAGACGCTCATTTTGAACCTAGTAAAATAATACTATATACCCCTGTACTAACGTTAGAGTTTTGAAATTTGATTTATTATTCTCCCTTTGCGTCTATACCCTTCTTTTATTTCTGCTCTGAATACTCTGCCTTTACTGAGAGAGCTGTCCCACGTGCAGCCCGGCAGGGCGAAGGCACAGGTCCCCCCCCCTCACTTTTGCACGAGCCCCCGCACGCGACGTGATTCATTGCTTGCTGATGACGCATCTCATTGTGGTTTCCCTCTCTCTCTTCCTGCTGCAGAGCTTGAGATCGCTCCTCACCTGAACGCGGCGCTGGTGCCTGCGCACGCGCGACAGGAATCGTACACGAGCGAGGCCGCTAACGGCCCGCGGCTGCCCGACGGAGAACACCTGCAGGGCAGCGAGCCTGGGTCGTCAAGCACTGCCTCCACCGCCACCGCCGGGGCGTGCGGAGCACCCGAGTAACACACGGTCGGTATTAGTAGTAGCAGTAGTAGTAGCAGCAGCAATAGTAGCAGCAGTAGTAATAGTAGCGGTAGCAGTAGCAGCCGTAGTGGTAATACTAATAGCAGCAGTAGTAGCAGCAGTAGCAGCACCAGTAGCAGCAGCAGGAGTAGTAGTAGCAGTAGTAGTAGCAGCAGCAGTAACAGCAGCAGCAGCAGCAGTAACAGCAGCAGCAGCAGCATCAGTAGTAGCTAGCAAGTTTCTCGTAATTTTTTTATTGAATTCCTACATAACGAGTAAACGCGCTGGTTTTGTGTTAGTAATGCATGAGAACACTGTCCTGATATTGTTCTGTCAACTCTGCCAGATATTACACGCTCGTCGCCGTGGTAATCACAGCTTTGTTCTGTCTCTCCACAGATAGCGAACTGCGACTAGACGCATCTCACAGTGGCGCTAGGTGGCGCCGGTGATCGCCGAGCCGGCTCACTTCGACGACCCTGCAATAAGCATTGTTATTGTCGGCGTGTAAATAATGCTGTAGTAGCCGGGCACATTTTAAAACTGATACGCTCTGCGTGCGCATGTCCAGAGGGCGCCACTGCCATCCCGCGGCGGCGTGGCTGCCGCGGTGGGGGGGGGGACCTGGCGTGCCCCTGCGAGAACACACGCAGACCGTCACGTTGCGCGACAAAGCGAAGTGTTCGCACAGTTCATAACAGTCGCACAGTAGAATCGTGTGTCAGTAGGTGCAGGTGGTGTTGAGGGGAGGGTGGGTGTAGGGGTGTAGAGTAAACACGGTTGCCGTCCGATGGCCGGGGCTTCGATATTTAGCAGCGCGCAGGCACCAGAAGCGCAGCACGCGTGAGTGAGAGAGAGCGAGAGAGAACGTGCGAGGACTGGGAGGAGTCGTTGGCATCGGCGTTTGCGGCGGCGGCGTGGCAGTAGCCGCTCAACTGCCGGACAGCGACTTCAGCAATTGTACGTGGCGATGGATAGGTGTCCCCACCGGGGGAGGTGCAGCCCCGCTCGTCAGCGCCAAGCTCGTCGTTGCTGATTCGCTGGCGCCGCGTTATCAGCGTATGTGGAGAGCGGTGCTGCGTGCGTTCTTCTCTGCAGCCGAGCCGATCCGGACAAGCATCGCTGATGACGACTCTGCCGCCGCCGTCGTCACCTCCTCCCGCTCGCGGACGCGCATCGTCATGGCAACGTGGCCCGCCGCAGGGATAACTTGCTTTTCGCGTGTGTGCTTTTAGAGGGTTGGTGCGGCGCGTGGTGGCGCGCGGGCGGGGGACGATGCACCGCTGCAAGCGAGGAGAGATATCTATGTAGATGTAGTAGCAGTTGTAAAATGTATAAAGTTGTGTACTCAGTAGACTACTAGAGGGAGACAGCCGGGTCGTCTGTCAATGATTTGACGTGTGAGGTGTGTGTGTATGAACGAAAGGCAGGGTTCCTCGTGCTGTGTGTGTGTTTTACGTGGTCACAGCGCGAGGGCGCACCAGTAGGCCTGATGATAAGCCAAATCTATCGTATTGTCAAGCTCTCATATACATACGTATATGCTTATGTGTGTATATATATATATATATATATATATATATATATATACATATATACATACATATATGTATGTGTATATACGGTGATCGTATTGTAGCAGTGATTGATCTAAATTTTCTGCCTCTGATTAAATTCGTTTATGTGTTAGAAACTTCTGGTACATACAATTCAGCCGTTTGTGTCTGCAGGTATATATATATATATATATATATATATATATATATATATATATATATATATTGCAGATGATCACTTATTTATTGATGAGTGAGTACTTCTACATGTGCGTGCGTGCATATGTGCATGGGCGTGCGTGCGTGCATGCACATGTGCGCACGCGTGCGTTTGTGCACGCATGCGCGCAGATGTGCAAGCCTACGTGCACATGTGCGTGCGTGCATGCGTATATGCGAGTGTGCGTGCATGTGTGCGAGCGTGCATGCATATGTGCCAGCGTGCATGCACATGTGCGCGCATACATGCATATATGAGAGCGTGCATGCATTCATGTGTATTTGTGTGTACATCTGCGTTGACCATTATTTAGTTGCGTTGCTGCCATGCCTGATAGACTGGTGGCGTGGTTACTCCAATGACAGGGATTGATGTATGGTGTGACACAGAGGGAGATTTTAGGGGGGCGCGATCGGGGGGAGTGTTAAGAGATTAATAGGTGAATAACGTGCATCCGCTATGTGAGGAAGGCGTAATTCAGGTACATAGCCTGTAGATGGCGCCATCATCTTAGTGTAGTGCAGAAACATGCAGTCAGCATACACAGCAGCGCCACCTGTTGGATTGTTTTTGCGTCGCGCCTCGTGCATTTGCAGCAAGCCTCGGACTCATGCTGCTGCGCCACCCAGTAATGTGATCATGAGCTACCCTGCAGCGGTGGAGGCTGACAGAGCGTGCGTGAAGCTTGTGCTCATGAGGCGACACAGCCTAGGGTAACTCTTCACTTCCACAGATACTCAAGGTCGCGCTGTGATTGCTGAGTCGCCACCAGCAAATTGGCAGGGGGCGCCACCATTGTGGCATCGATCGCACATTTGTCCCGCACCATCGTCGCGCGGCAGTGTGATCATGAACGGCAGTGTGAATGTGTTCGCGTGCGTGCGTGCGTGCGTGTGTGCGCGCGTTCGTGTTTGTAGCTATGCCGACAGCACGCGTGTAGTTACAAGTGTGAACTATACATAGTCGAGCCTCCGCTCACATGATGCTGTGAGCGACGCTAGGTGGCGCCGCTGCTCACAGGAGGCAGTGAGCGATGCTAGGTGGCGCCGTTCTGTGAGCGGCGCTAGGTGGCACTACCGCTCACCGGATGTCGTGATTGGCGATAGGTGGCAGGGCCACTCACAAGACGCCATGAGCGATGCTAGGTGGCGCCGCTGCTCACAGGACACTGAGCGATGCTAGGTGGCGCCGCTGCTCACAGGACACTGAGCGACGCTAGATGGCGCCGCTGCTCACATGACACCATGAGCGACGCTAGGTGGCGCCGCTGCTCACATGACACCATGAGCGACGCTAGGTGGCGCCGCTGCTCATAGGATGACATGAGCGACGCTAGGTGTGGCCGCTGCTTACAGGACACAGTGAGCGATGCTAGGTGGCGCCGCCGCTCACAGAACATTGAGCGATGCTAGGTGCCGTCGCTGCTCACGGGATACCATGAACGACGCTAGGTGACGCCGCTGCTCACAGGACAGTGAGCGACGCTAGGTGGCGCCGCTGCTCACAGGACACAATGAGCGATGCTAGGTGGCGCCGCTGCTCACATGACACCGTGAATGATGCTAGGTGGCGCCACCACTCACAGGATGCACTGAGCGACTCTAGGTGGAGCCACGTTATTGAACCGCCTTCGATCGTTCGCTCGCTGTAGATTGCGGGCTCAGCGTGCCAGTAGGGGTATGCCGCTAGCTCATTGCGCGTTTTCTTGTTTTAGGTTGTTGGCACGGGGTCGACAGTGTCGCTCTCACGCTCTAGCTAGATGCTGCTCGTGTCCTCACAATTTCACGTATACAATTTACAGGCGTGTGCGCGTGCGTGCGTGCGTGAGAGAGAAGCGGGTCAAGCTCGCCCGCTACAGGGGGGGGGGCAACGTTTACGTGTGTACGCGCGCGCGTGGGCTCTAGCGTTGTGGTTTATGCGCACGTTTTAGATATGTCGAGTCGAGTTCTCTGCAAACTAGTTGTATTGGTGTGCGTGCGTGCGTGCGTGCGTGCGTGCGTGCGTGAAGGGTGTGTGTTTGTCTAGCGTGTCATTCTCATCTCGCCCCCCCCCCACACACCCGCACCGCGCCGCCTCAACTTACGGTCGTCTGATCGCTGATTAATGACGTCACACTGCAAACAATCAAAACACAAAACCGCCCTCTGTCGGCGAACAATGAGTTTGTGTTTACTGACAGGACGTGGCAAGTGCGCATGTGCGAGTTTGGGGTCATGTGAGTCACGGGGCATGCGTATTTTGAACCGTGGGGGGAGGGTCGCAACGCTTGCGTATTTTGAATCGTGGGGGAGGGAGGGAGGGTCGCAGCACTTGCGTATTTTGAACCGTGGGGGGAGGGTTGCAGCGCTTGCGTATTTTGAACCGTTGGGGTAGGGGATTGCAACAACAGATCGAGTGTGTTTAACGTCTGTACATAATATGCTTGTTGAACAAGCAGGTTTTGTTATGAATGTAATATAACACGACGTGTCAACGCGAGGGCGGTGCGACCAGTATTTTTAATGTTATGCGATGCGGATATGCATACATACATAGAAACGTAGTACGACGCGTACAGGTTTTTAACTTGGTCGATTTTATGTCACACACACACACACACACACACACACACACACACACACACACCAGTAAATGATGTTGTGATTATAATATGTACAGTCATTACAAGAAAGTAGTCGTTGTTCGTCGTTTATTTCTCACGTTGTCTCGTTAGTTGTCTCTTGCTGGCGCGCGCTCTCCGTCTTTCCGCACATCACCTTACCGCCCCTCCCCTCGATTTCTCTCTCTCTATCTCTCTCTCGCTCTAGCTATATATATATATATATATATATATATATATACTAGCCTGATAATCCGGGTTGCCCGGAAATAAAGGCCGCCAGTTGGTGACAAAAAAATACACTCAAAAAATTCTATATATATATATATACAATAACATATTCTATCTATCTAATCTACTATTTTACTATCTATCTTCGCCATCTCTACGCCTGTACCAATATGGCAAGCTGAATCCCTGTTCGACAATCGTGGGCAGGGCCCGATTTGTTTTTCTTCTTGCGCCTTCAGATACCCGAGGTCATCATCATATGGACATCAGCATCAAAAGTTACCGCCTACGATACGTCCTTGACATTTCCTAGATCTCCATAATTGAGTTGCATGTGAACTCTAGACAAATCACGACATAGCATTTCACAATATGTGTAGATAATATAGTATATATATCATATATTAATAATAGTCGGGAATACTCCGCTTGCCCGGAAATGCATGGCGTACTCCAGCTTGGTGACCGCTTGGTTGAAAGGAAAATACCCTAAAAAATCTAACTATCTATATATCCATCTATGCATCCATCCCCCCATCCCATCGCACCGTATCCCATCTCATATCCCATCCCATCTCATGCCATTCCAAACAGTAAAAAATAATAAGAAATCAAAAGATAAAAGACATTAAATATAAAAAATAAAAAGCAAAAAAATTAAAAATAATACATACTAAAGAGGTAGGTAAAGGAAAAAAAGGGGAAAATAAGTTCCCCAGCTGGAACTCGATCCCGGTGTAGGAGACGGATGTTCTAGCGATTAGGCCACTGCGCCGGTGGGTGATGTTAATCTGTACGCACCGCCATCTATTGATGAATAGAATTTTTATGAATTTTTAGAATTTTTTAGAATTTTTGTTTTAGCCAGAACCACCTCCCAGACGTGCTGATTCTGAAAATATCTTTAGTGTTTCTCTAGGCTGCGGAGTTCTCTAGTTATGCGAGTACGAACTAATTTGGCTGAACAACTTTATTTATATAGAAATATCAGGCGCGTAGCTAGGATTTTATTTTAGGGGGGCGGCAATGAGCACGTGAAGTGTGCGAATCAAGGGCGTAAATCCGTACCGAGGAGTGGGGGGGGGGATGATCGGCGATAGCCATCACATACTAGCACGAGCACAATCCCACAATAATTTACGCACACGCGCGCGATCGCGCACGCACGAACATACACACACACACACACACACGCGCGCAAACACACGTACATACATTTATACATGCATACATACATGCACGCACATGCCAAATTTGACAACCGTACGTTTGGCACGTGCGCGCATGCCAGTGCTAGGGGTGTCTGGGGGCATGCCCCACCAGAAAATTTTGAAATATTTAAGCCATTTTCCTGCAATTTGAGGCATACTGTAGGCCATATTCTTATGTCTGATGACTCTATCTCAACCCTAGACTCAACCCTACAAGTTAGGATTCAAAACACTTTTCATTACTTTTCAGAGAGCTTTTCAGAGAGAATGCTAAACGCCGAACCCTGCTTCTATGTCTAACTAAATTTATCTACGATTACTAATTCAATGAACATGTGTAAAACACACGTTACAGCGTACACAGTTAGGTTACTATAGTAATAACACATGTATTAAAACACAGGTAAGAATTGCAATTTCTCACAATTTCACGTGTTTTTGTATGTTTGCAACCATACTTTTTGGCTATTTGTGAG
>NW_014577510.1:214282-215196 GCF_000485595.1 Priapulus caudatus
GTGTGTGTGTGTGTGTGTGTGTGTGTGTGTGTGTGTGTGTGTGTGTGTGTGTGTGTGTGTGTGTGTGTGTGTGTGTGTGAGCGTGTAATTAGTACGGGCTTGCCACTGTTATCCACAACCTCCCCTCGCTCTCTCACAATTTAGGTGCTAGGGCTTGATTCTAATTAGATCTTGAGACTACACGTGACTAGAGACCAAGCATGGATTCCTATTCTGACGTCGTCCAAACATGATCTTCATTAAAGGGATACTATAGACTCTATGATTTTACTGCATACAACTGTACTTACTGTATAACAAATCGCCTATACTCACACGTACTTGTTACCAGATGCCTAATTTAATTGTTATAATTAATTATACACCAACGCTATGAAAAATTTTCAGATCGTGCGCTTTGAGTGGCGCCACCGTCGTTGTAATCAAACGGTAGTCGTTAGTTTTAAAACAGAAAAAAAAAAAATTTCTAATGGTGATTGAACCATGAAACTTTTTATGTAGCGTAATTTTAACCTAAAGTAACTGAAAATAATCCTAGAACCTAGAGTAAAGGATCCCTTTAATTGCCAACGTATAGAGATCTCTGGCTGGAGCATTAACCTTTCTCGTGTAACCCATCACTCTGCGACAGCTAAGCAACATTTCGCTCACGCCTACGCGAGCAGAGCTACGGTACAACACTGTACGACACGCGTGTAGTCCGCGGTACAACACTGTACAGTACACGCGGTATAACAATGTACAGTACACGCGGTACAACACTGTACGGTACACGTGTAGCATGCGGTACAACACTGTACGGTACACGTGTAGCACGCGGTACAACACTGTACGGTACACGTGTAGCACGCGGTACAACACTGTACGGTACACGTGTAGCACGCGGTGCAACACTGTACGGTACACTAGTAGCA
>NW_014577510.1:216735-218877 GCF_000485595.1 Priapulus caudatus
TACAACACTGTACGGTACACGTGTAGCACGCGGTACAACACTGTACGGTACACGTGTAGCACGCGGTACAACACTGTACGGTACACGTGTAGCACGCGGTACAACACTGTACGGTACACGCGGTACAACACTGTATGGTACACGTGTAGCACGCGGTACAACACTGTACGGTACACGTGTAGCACGCGGTACAACACTGTACGGTATTCGTGTAGCACGCGGTACAACACTGTACGGTACACGTGCACGAGCGGTACAACACTGTACGGTACACGTGTAGCACGCGGTACAACACTGTACGGTAGACGTGTAGCACGCGGTACAACACTGTTCGGTACATGCGGTACAACACGTTACCGTACACGTGTAGCACGCGGTACAACATTATACGATAGAGGTGTAGCACCCATGATTGACTACGTGGAATAAAACTAAATGTCGGATAACTGATGGTCAGTCAGGTGATTGCGACTCTATACTGCTATAACCTAATACGTGTATAACGAAGACATGCAAACCTAATATATCTCCCCCACCCGTCCCCGCCTCACTGTCCGCTTATACGTACGGCTTCTACCATTCTCTGTGTCTTTGATGCTCGCCGATGACGTCACGGGCTGGGCAGTGACGTCATCGCTCGTCGATTAGACGGGAGATTAGATTTGCGGGCTCCCGCCCACCGCTCGCCGCCGCCGCACTGTCTCATTTACAGCCTCTTTTGATGTGAAGATTGGGATGAGGATTCGATCAGATGCGACCGTTACTGACCCGGTCACCCGGTGCCTGCACGCGCTGAGGTAGTTGTCTCACCGCCTACGCTATGCGCGCACCGCTGCCGCCATGCTATGTATAACCTGCATTTATTACGTTAACCTCATTGCACTTGTTTGTTTGCCTTGTTAAATTATGTTTGTTTAGGTAGGTCAAATTCACCAGTAGATGGCGTCAATATGCAGCAATCCTGAATGAATATGATCGAAATAATATTTAGTAATGTTTAGAAAGTATCGGTCCGCATTCTAATATTGCTCATTCATGCGCATGCGGCCAGTGCACCACTCACTGCTCCACCCACCCACGCGATCACTCCACCACCCACCTACGCGCTCACTGCACCACCCACCCACGCGCTCACTACACCACCCACCCACGCGGTCACTCCAGCACCCACCCATGCGGTCACTGCACCACCCACGCGCTCACTCCACCACCCACTCACGCGCTCACTGTACCACCCACGCGCTCACTGTACCACCCACCCACGCGCTCACTGCACCACCCACCCACGCGCTCACTGCACTACCCACCCACGCGCTCACTGCACCACCCAGCCACTCGCTCACTGTATCACCCACGCGCCCACTGCACCACCCAAGCGCTCACTGTACCACCCACCCAAGCGCTCACTGCACCACCCACCCACGCGCTCACTGCACCACCCATCCACGCGCTCATTGTACCACCCACCCACGCGCTCACTGTACCACCCACGCGCTCAATGCACCACCCAAGCGCTAACTGTACCACCCACCCACGCGCTCACTGCACCACCCACCCACGCGCTCACTGTACCACCCACCCACGCGCTCACTGTACCACCCACCCACGCGCTCATTGTAGTCACTGCACCACCCACCCACGCGCTCACTGCACCACCCACCCACGCGCTAACTGTACCACCCACCCACGCGCTCACTCCACCACCCACGCTCTCACTGCACCACCCACCCACGCGGTTACGGCACCACCCACGCGATCACTGTACCACCCACCCACGCGTTCACTGTACCACCCACACACGCACTCACTGCACCACCCACCCACGCGCTCACTTCACCACCCACCCACGCATTCACTGCACCACCCACCCACGCGCTCACTGTACCACCTACGCACTCACTGCACCACCCACCCACGCTCTCACTCCACCACCCACGCGCTCACTGCACCACCCACCCACGCGCTCACTGCACCACCCATCCACGCGCTCATTCTACCACCCTCCCACCCGGTCACTGCACCACCCACCCACGCGCTCACTGCACCACCCACACACGCGCTCATTCTACCACCCTCCCACCCGGTCACTGCACCACCCACCCACGCGCTCACTGCACCACCCACACACGCGCTCATTCTACC
>NW_014577510.1:219310-224046 GCF_000485595.1 Priapulus caudatus
TCACTGCACCACCCACGCACTCACTGCACCACCCACCCACGCGCTCACTGCACCACCCACCCACGCATTCACTGCACCACCCACCCACGCGCTCACTGTACCACCTACGCACTCACTGCACCACCCATCCACGCTCTCACTCCACCACCCACGCGCTCACTGCACCACCCACCCACGCGCTCACTGCACCACCCATCCACGCGCTCATTCTACCACCCTCCCACCCGGTCACTGCACCACCCACCCACGCGCTCACTGCACCACCCACCCACGCGCTAACTGTACCACCCACCCACGCGCTCATTCCACCACCCACGCGCTCACTGCACCACCCACCCACGCGGTCACCACCCACACACGCGCTCACTGTACCACCCACCCACGCGCTCACTGTACCACCCACCCACGCATTCACTGCACCACCCACGCGCTCACTGTACCACCCACCCACGCGCTCACTGTACCACCCACCCACGCATTCACTGCACCACCCACGCGCTCACTGCACCACCCACCCACGCATTCACTGCACCACAAACATATTGCTGACCATTCAGTTTCTCATTAGTAGCGTGTAATCAACCTTCTTCCTACTTAGCCGGGGTTGAGGACGTGGAAGTGAGAGACGGCTAACAGAATCTGTCTTAATAGAGATGAGTTCATAGCTCTAGGGGGCACGCCATAGTAACCTTCCGCCAATTGTATTACTTCGTTTCTGTAAAAGTCCCGCTTAGCAATTTTGCATGCGGCAATATTCGGCACTATAGTACATGAATCTGTAATATACATGTAAACTAGATGCCTTACAGACGTTTAGCAAACAAGAAAAGTGAGATTTGTCTTGTCGAGAAATTGTGCTATTCTGTCAAGTGGCGTAGCCATGGTGACCGGTTGTGTGAGTGTAATATGATCCAACTACTTGATGTAAAATGTGCATCATTTATCTAGCAGACCGTGAATCTGTGGTTGTTTAGTGTAGACGTTAAGTGTATGTTGTGTATGCGTCGAAGTTCTCTTTAAATAATTTGTGTCAGGCTTATTCTGTCCATGGCCGCCCTCCACTGTTTAAAAACTCCAACAAGCATCCATCGCCCTCCGGCCACACTGCCGCTGCTGAATCCCGCATCCCGTGCCCCAGCGCCGCCCCGCCTTCTGCCTCTTCCTCTAGCTGCCGCCCCAGCATTCCCAGCGCCGCCCCGCCTCCTGCCCCTCCCTCTAGCTACCGCCCCAGCCTTCCCAGCGCCGCCCACCTCCTGCCCCATCCCCACTGCTGCCGCCCGCCTGCTGCCCTTCCCTCCCTGCCTCCCCCCCCTTGGCTGGCCGTCCCACCGTCCCCCATTGGCCGCCCCGTCCTCCTGCCCTCCCCGTGCTGCCCGCCCCTCCCAGTGCTGCCGGCCGGTACTTCCCCCGTGCCTGCCTGCCCCCATCTTTCGTGCGCTCTCCCGCCTCTTCCGTGCTGCCGCCGTTCGCCCCGTGCTTGTCCCGCCCCCTTCTCCCCGGTGCTGCACCCCTCCCCTTGCTGCCTGCCCCTTCCCCCTGCTGCCGCCCTTCCCCGTGCTGCACTTCTCCCCGTGCTCCCGCCTCCCAACCGGCTGCCGGCCCCTCCCCGTGCTCGCCGCCCCTCTCTCTCGTGCTCGCCGTCCTCGCTTGTCCTGTGCCCTGGGCTTTACCCGCGTGCTGCCACCCTTGCTCCCCCTTGCTGCCGCCTCCTTCCCCGTGCTGCCGCCCCTTCCCCTTGGCTGCCGCGTCTTCCCCCCGTGCGCCCGCCCATATTTACCGCCTTGGCTCGCACCCCTCCGCCCGTGCTCTCCGCCGTATCCCCCTGCATGGCCGTCCCGTTCCCCTGCTTCCCGCTCTCCGGCTCAGCCCTCCCGCGCGTTGCTTCCGCCCCTCTCACCCGTGCTGCTGCCTTCCCCTTGCTGGCCTGCCCCTTCCCGCTCTCCGCCTCCTTCCCCCTTTGCTGCGCCCGCTTTCCCGCCGCGTCCCCCCACATCCCTAGCATGCTCCGCCCCTGTCCCTTTGCGCTGCCGTCCCTTTTCCGCCGGTGCGCTTGCCGCCCCCTCCGTGCTGCGCCTTCTCTCCGTGCGTCCCCCGCATCCCTTGCCGTCCCCCCCGCCGCTCCCTCCCCCGCGTGCTCTGCGCCCTTCGCCTGCTGGCCGCTTCTTCCCGCCGCTCGCCGCCCCTACCTCCCCTTGCTGCCGCCCCTTCCCGCGGCTCCGCCTGCTCCCTCGTCCGCGTGCCGCCGCCATCCCGCCCTCGCCCCTTTCCTCCGTGCGGCGGCCCCCCGTGCTCCGCCCGCATCCCGTCGTGCTCAGCCGGCCTTCCCCGTGTGCCGACTCCCTCCCGTTGCTTCCGCCCTCTCCCGTGCCTCACCGCTCCCTCCCCTGCTATGCCGCCCCTCCTCCGTCGCTGTCGCCCATCCCCTCGTGCTGCCGCCGCCTCCCTCCGTGCTGGCCGCCTCCCCCCTGCTCCGCCCCTCCCGCGTGCTGCGTTTTGCTGCCGCTCCCCTCCACCCGAAAACCCGCTGCGCCCAGTTACGCCTCCACCGTCGCTCCGCCCCCCCCTGCCCCATGTGCTGCCGCCTCCTCCGCCCTTGCTGCTTGCCCGTGCTCCCTACTCCTCCCCTGCTCGCGCGCCTCTCCCGCCGTGCTACGAGCCCCCTGCGCCGTGCCACGCTACCGTGGCTCCTGCCCTCCTCCTCCCTGCTGCCGCCAGTCTTTTTCGCCTCGGCTGCCTTCGCCCCTCCCTCCGGCCTGCCGCCCTCCCCCGCTGTCCGCCCCTCCCCTCGTGTGCCCTGCCCTCCCCCCGTCGCGCTGCCCCCTAGCCCTCCCGATGCCTGCCGCTTTTCCCCCGTGCTGCCGCTCCTCCCTCGGCTCGCCCTTTCCCCATGCTGCCGCCCCTCTCGCCGTCCTGCCTGCCCTCCCGCCGTCCCGCGCCGCTCCTCTATTCCCGTGCTGCCGCCCCTTCCCCTTGCTGCCGCCCCTTCTTCCGTGCTGCCTTGCCCCTTCCCGCGTGTCTGGCCTTTGCCCCTCCGCCGTGCGCCGCCCCTCCCCGCTGCCTCCCCGCCGCTCGCCGCTGCTCGCCGCCCTTCCCCTTGCTGCACCCCTTCCGCCGAGCGTGCTGCCGCCTCCTCCCCCGGGCCTCCCGCCCCTCCCGTGCTGCCGCCCCTTCCTCCCGTGCCTCCTGCCCCCTCTCCCGCGTGCTGTCCCGGCCCTTTAACCTGCCGTGCGGCCGCGCCTCCCCCGCTCGCTGACCGCCCCCGTCTCCCGTGCTGCCGCCTTTACCGTTTCCGCTGCTGGCCCCCCTTCCTCCGTGCTGCCGCCCTTGCACCGTACTGCCGCCCTCCCCGTGGTGACCGTGCTCGCCGCCCCTGTCCTTCGTGCTGCCGCCCGTACTCCGGATATCGCCGTCCCCTCCCCCACTTGCTGGCCGCCTCTTGCCTCCATGCGCCCGCCCCGCTCCCTGTCTGCCCCTTCAGCGTGCTTCCGCCCGCTGTCCCCCGTGCTCCGCTCCTGCTCCCCCGTGCTCACACGCCCCTCCCGCCCGCTGGCCGCCCCTTCGCCCGTGCTGCCGCCCCCTTCACGCGTNGTGCTGCCGCCCCTCCCCCTATGCTGCCGCCCCCTCCCTCGTGCTGCCGCCCCTTCACCGTGCTGCCCCCCCCCTTCCCCTGTGCTGCCGCCCCTTCCCCTATGCTGCCGCCCCCTCCCTCGTGCTGCCGCCCCTTCACCGTGCTGCCCCCCTTCACCGTGCTGCCGCCCCTTCCCCCGTGCTCCCTCCCCTTCAGAACCCTGACATTATATTTCCATTTCTTATACTAATCTCTCTAGTTAATGACATCATCGTAGAGTGACGCACTAGTTAATGACATTGTAATACGGCATTTTATCATAACGGCGAGACACAGATTTCGAGGGAAATAAACATGGCAATATAAAAAGTAATTAAGAACGAGCGCACGCGACGTTGCAGCGACGTTGCAGTAGCCGGAGGTCGACAACGCAACTGAGTCATTGCCACTAGTTAATGACATGTTCTTACAATGACGCACTAGTTAATGACATGTTCGTATAGTCACGCACTAGTTAATGACATCGTCGTAGAGTGACGCACTATTTAATGACATGTTCGTACAGTGACGCACTAGTTAATAACATTGTCGTAGAGTGACGCACTAGTTGATGACATGTTCGTACAGTGACGCACTAGTTAATAACATCGTCGTAGAGTGACGCACTAGTTAATGATATGTTCGTACACTGACGCATTAGTTAATGACATGTTCGTACAGTGACGCACTAGTTAATAACATCGTCGTAGAGTGACGCACTAGCTAATGACATGTTCGTACACTGACGCACTAGTTAATGACATGTTCGTACAGTGACGCACTAGTTAATGACAGGTTCTTACAATGACGCAAACGTTAATGTCATGTTCGTACAGTGACGCACTAGTTAATGACATGATCGTACAGTGACGCACTGGATAAATGTGTAGCGTTAGAACTACGTAGTCGTAGTGGATGGAAAACAAATGGTTTAGGACATACATACACACACGCACGCGCGCACGCACGCACGCACGCACGCACGCACGCACGCACGCACACACACATACATACATACATACAACACATACACGCACGCACGCATGTACGCACGCACGCACACACACACACACACACACACACACACACACATATACACATATACACACACATACACACATACACACAC
>NW_014577510.1:225012-225952 GCF_000485595.1 Priapulus caudatus
CTCTCTCTCTCTCTCTCTCTCTCTCTCTCTCTCTCTCTCTCTCCCTCTCTCTCTCTCTCTCTCTCTCTCTCTCTCAATCATTAAGTAAGGCGTCGCACCCCACCCCGTAAGTCGTCTTTAATACGACACGGATTAACTTACAGAGACTAGAGGCCAGGGAAGCCAACGAAGGGGAGCTGCTCGGCTCTCTGTGTGCGACGCTGGGCGCGGTATATAATAATGTAGAGAGAGACAGCGTGCGAGCGGGATATGTTGAGAGAGACAGCGTGCGGGCGGGATATGTGGAGAGACAGCGTGCGGGCGGGATATGTGGAGAGACAGCGTGCGGGAGGGATATGTGGAGAGAGACAGCGTGCGGGCGGGATATGTGGAGAGACAGCGTGCGGGCGGGATATGTGGAGAGACAACGTGCGGGCGGGATATGTGGAGAGACAGCGTGCGGGCGGGATATGTGGAGAGAGACAGCGTGCGGGCGGGATATGTGGAGAGAGACAGCATGCGGGCGGGATATGTGGAGAGAGACAGCGTGCGGGCGGGATATGTGGAGAGACAGCGTGCGTGCGGGATATGTGGAGAGACAGCGTGCGGGCGGGATATGTGCATGGAGAGAGAGAGCGTACGGGCGGGATATGTGGAGAGAGACAGCGAGAGGAAGCCGCGATATGCGGTGAGGTGATCTCCTGGTATGGGACGTACGGCGCTACCGCCAGCCGCTCGTCTGCGTGAACGCTGCGCGCGCAGCCGCACAACTACACGCTAATAATGACGTTTAATAATGGTATGTGTTGTAAAACAGTAGAAGGCGTCCATGCATAGGCAGCAGGCCTGAATAAGTATCAAACAGAAATTAATTAAAAATACTCACACTGTTACGTAGCATACACAACATACACTTTAACAACTACTGATCATAACTACAGATTCATGCTCTATGCTCCGC
>NW_014577510.1:228740-229272 GCF_000485595.1 Priapulus caudatus
AGCGTTAGAATATAATTTTTCAATATAATTTAGATTAAAATTAAGCGTTAGAAAGTAATTGGACTGGTCACGGTGATTGGCACTAACAAATAAAGATGTCGGATAAAACTTGCTTTATGAGTATGAAGTATGACACTATATTTGACACCCTTGTACTGCATCGTACTAATATTTCTCCCTTTCTCTACATTTTTCTTCGTACAATAAGTCAAATTGTCACCTCCTTTCCCTAACCCACTTACTTACACCCTTACCCATCACCCTTCGTTCCTTCAACCCTCATTCCCGAGTCCCTCACCCATCGCCCATCGCCCCTCGCCCCCCTCAACTTTCACCCTCGCCCTCACCCCTCATCCCTCCCCCTCGCCCATCGCCCATCCCCCTCAACTTTCACCCTTGCCCCTCACCCCTCATCCCTCCCCTCGCCCCTCGCCCCTCTCCCTCAACTTTCACCTTCGCCCTTCACCCCTCATTTCTCCCCTCGCCCCTCATCCCTCCCCCTCACTTCTCCTCCGTCCCGTCACCCTTGCCC
>NW_014577510.1:233771-234229 GCF_000485595.1 Priapulus caudatus
ATACGTTTGTAGTGTGCTTGTATCAGTGCAGCATAGATTCTATATAGTATATGTTTGTAGTGTGCTTATATCGGTGCAGCATAGCTTCTATATAGTATACGTTTGTAATGTGCTTGTAGCGGTGCAGCATAGCTTCTATATAGTATACGTTTGTAGTGTGCTTATATCGGTGCAGCATAGCTTCTATATAGTATACGTTTGTATAGCTCCAAGAAACGGTATTGATAGGGTTAGAATACCCGTATATGTATAGAATATACCGTAGATATACCGTATATGTATAGAAAATCCGTCGCACAGCTTGGTCGGGCTAACGTTTGTAGTGTGCTTGTATCGTGTAGCATAGCTTCTATATAGTATACGTTTGTAGTGTGCTTGTATCGTGTAGCATAGCTTCCTATATAGTATACGTTTGTAGTGTGCTTGTATCGTGTAGCATAGCTTCTATATAGTATACG
>NW_014577511.1:0-16852 GCF_000485595.1 Priapulus caudatus
CCAGTTAACCGGAGTCCTCCGATTCCATCCCAAGTCTTCTGATTCCATCCCAAGTTCTCCAATTCCATCCCAAGTCTTCTGATTCCATCCCAAGTCTTCAGATTCCATCCCAAGTTCTCCAATTCCATCCCAAGTCTTCTGATTCCATCGCAAGTCTTCAGATTCCATCCCAAGTCCTCCAATTCCAACCTGAACCTTCTGATTCTAACCCAAACTCCTCAAATTCAGATTCGAGGCTTCTCAATTCCAACTCATGCTCTCTCCGATTCAGACCTTCCTCCGTTTCCTCTTCCTCTTCCCCTCCTCGCTCCTCGCTTCGCTCCTCACGACGTTGAGGTTCCCTATCACGTCCGCGATCTTCTCCTGCAGCGCCACCTCGTGGGGAGTCCTGATGTACTCGTGTAGCTCCTCGTTCGGAATGTCGGCCGCCGTCAGCTCCGAATCGCCGCCCTCCTCGCGGCACGTCCACTCCGTCCGCACTGCGTCGTCGTCTCGCGGCTCCCGCTCCCGTTGCGGCCGCCTCGCCGAAGGTGGCAGCACCTGTTCGTCGCCGACGCTGGCGAGGAGGGCGCTCGTGCCGCTGCTTGTCTGTGCGTGCCGCCAGTACTGCAGTATGTCAGCGAGGTGCTTGACGATGCGTCGCGGAGAGCACTCCTGCTCCGCGCGCCACGGGATGCGCGTGTAGATGGCGCTCAGCGCCTCGCGCAGCTCCGCGATGCGCCGCCGCACGGCGCTGCGGCACGGCAGCCCGTGCGCCTCGCAGAACACGCGCGCCGACACGCTCGCGTGCCGCGGGAACTCGGCCGCCTGCCAGACAAGGTAGATGACCGCGACAATGATCGGCTCCCACGGGCGGCCGTCGGCGAGGCACCCTCGCGGCAGATGGCGACGACGCGCGTGGGCTCGCTCGCACTCGTCTCGCGCGAGCCCGCGGCGGCGGCATAGCCGGCAGCAGCTCGTCGACGTCCGACGTCGCGACGCGCACGTCGAGGTCGGTGGCGACGAGAGCGTGAGGAAGCGCGAGAAGCTGGTGACGGCGCAGCCGACGCGTTGCACACGCGGTGGATCGTGATGGCACAGCCGTCGCGCGCATCGTCGTGTACGCGCCACACGGCGGCGAAGGTGACCTTGTTGGGCACGGAGACGTTGATGCAGCTGTCGAGCGAGTACGCGCGCTCGAACATGCTGATGGCTTCCTCCATCATGGCAGCGCTGAGCCGGAACTCGGACGCGACGTGACGGATGCGAGAGATGCCCGCGCTCTTGCCTTCATTTTGCGTGGGAAAAAAAATTCGCGAGTTAAGTGGCGTGCGTTGCAAAGGGAACCGGATTTCTCGTGACGTTACACTGACATGCACGCACACACACACACATACATCCACACGCACATACACCAATGCGAACACACACTGGCACGCGCACGCACACACACTCACAGACACTCACACACAGCATTCACATGACAATTAATTATGTCATTACTGATAAATATAGATAACACATAATCATTCATGAGACAATGTCAGTTCATATGCAACAACTACATACATTGAGTTCGTTGGATGAGAGAATTATCAATTACCTTCAGGCACCTTCACATACGTCCTCCTTTTCATCGCATCGCTTGCGTTGTTTTTGAAAGCCCAGATAGATGAGGCGTCGTTAGCTGACAAGAAGCTTCCCTGCTCTAGGATGCATCCACACTGGGAACACACCAACTGGTCGTGACTGTGGTGGCTGTCGTTTACGACATCTTTGCTACCACACGAGGGGCAGCTCAAACAAGATTCCGCTTGCTCAGCCATTACGGATGTCTTTTACTGATATAGCTTCCAGATCCTAGAGAATACAGGGCGCAATTAGTTACGTGGTTAGAGGAAAGAAGAGTTTCTAAATAAACCTTAATGGTGCCACACCATACGCAGTCGGCGGCCTTCGGTGCTCGCATTGGGGGTTCGTGTAACCCGACCAGGCTGTGTGACTAACGTCAATACACCGGTATTCTAACCCTAGCAATACCGTTTCTTGGAGCTATCCTTGAAGTTGAAGTTGAACCAGCATTAGTAATAATAAACGTTGTGTTTAAATAATTCTAAAAGTAATTCACAAACGAAGTAGACAAGAACAGACACCAAGCGGGTGACTAGTGTATCCTCCTAATTAACTTACTTTTAGGTATACATCACGTTAATGCAGAGCAAGTATGCTCATAGTAAACAAACGAAATCATCCAAAGAATGAACGTCTTCTGAACGTAGTGAATTGTGCTGCCATCTAGTATTGACGGGTGAAGTTGACTGCGATCTCTGATTTCTCCGAATTTTTTTTTGCCTTCTCTGAAACTTGAGAGTCTGCACTCTATTTTATGGAATTCCTGAAACGACATACGACTTTTTGAGTTTCCGAGCTTTCGAGTTTCTGAATTTCCGAGCTTCTGAGTTTCTAAGTTTCATCTGCGCATGATTTTTCACATATTTTATTATGTCCGATGTGAAACAAAGAAAAGAAATGATAGCATAGTAGGTAATTTTTTTATAAATGACCCCAATATAATTTTTAAGCTTATTCGATAGCCCAGTCACAAGAAACAGCTAGAGATCCGTTTACAGAATTAAAAAATTCCACTCCTGTGACGAGTTACGGGCATTTTTGTGACGGAATTTTGACCCATTTTGGGGAATCCCTATGTAATGGGAAGGTATAAAACGGGACATTTTTGGAGCATTCTTCCCCCATTGTTTCTGACTTAATTAGGCATATCATCAACATTTCTCAACCAATTACCTTAATATTTTAGATGAGGTATGTTCACAGTAGAGGTAATTAGTAGCCGTAATTTGACCTCTCGGTGACTCCTACGTAATGACCTATGACGGCATTAAATTGTACTTTTATTGCATTTCATTGACTTTTTTAGCCATATCATCTACATTTCTCAACCAATCACTTTGATATTTCACATGTAGTATATTCACATCAAACGTAATTAGTAGCCGTAATTTGAGGTGAGCCTTTGGGTGACCCCTAGAAGATGACCTGTGACGTCATCAAATTGCATTTTAGCGCATTTCAGTGACGTTATTAGACATATCGTCGACATTTCTCAATCAATTACTTTGATATTTCACATGTGGCATGTTCACATCAAAGGTAGTTAGTACCTTTAATTTTACCTCTCGGTACCCTAGAGAAGATGACTTATGACGTCATTAACTTGACCCCACCAGGTAAAAATTTACATAAAATTTACGTTAAATCAATAAAAGTGATTAAGTATGTTATGGTACGGGTATGCTGTTCTTGTTAACCGAAAGCAAAACCAGTAACATGTTTTAATAATAGATCGAACATTTATATATAGTATTGGTGTTACATTTATATATATTATCAAGAGTAGATAATAACACACGTTGTGTTATTATCTACTCTTGATATTATACAGAAACTCGGAAACTCAAAAAATCGCATGTCGTCTCAGGTATTCAATATCAAAGTTGCATTTTCATAATAACGAATATATTTGCAATCAATTACTGTAGTAGGCCTCCTACATGACTGAACGATGCTGCGACCTCGTGGCACAAGCCCCGAAGCAATTATTACTTATTGTTACGTTTATCGTTTAGAATATAATGCATGTGTAGGTAGGTATATATGATCTGTTGGCCGAGGTTATCATACGTACACTAGCTTGACCTACATGCGCGTGTGGCGGTTTTGTGCATATCTCGTCGGGAGTAAAATAACATAGCTTAGTGCATCAAAGACGTATTCGTATTGTACGTGTATTACTATTAGTATTAGACAGTGTAATACTATTCTTTGTGTCACTGAGTTACACACCTCTCGCGAAAGCTGTGGATTAGGGAAGCCTACTGAAATATGTATGTGTGTTGATAAATAAATAATAAAATAAATAAATATAATAAAGACGCGTTACTATAATAACGAATATATTTACGATATATTTACTTGACTGGACGATGCTGCTACCTCGTGGCAGAAGCTGGCATTATTGGATGAATGTATAAGGAGGGGTTGGGGCGCGGGTAACTTGCGGCATTAAGTGCGGTGTGCGCTTTCGGTTCAGTACGTATATACATGTACATGTATTCTGTGTACGTGCACACGCACGCACGCACGACGTCGTGTACGTGCACACGCACGCACGCACGCACGTGTACGTGCACACGCACGCACACACGCACGTGTACGTGATCACGCACACATGCACGCACGCACGTGTACACGCACGCACGAACGAACGTGTACGGGCACACGCACGCACGCACGCACGTGATATGATTACTGATGCATGCATATGACTGTGTACTGTGCGGTCGAAATACGAAATATTGAATATATATTACAACATTACAATAATGAAATAATGAGAGAAATGAGAAGATAATGACAACGGAAGAACAAGGGAAATGGAATGGACAGAGGGAAAAGAGGAAGACGCAGACGGTGATCATGAGAGATGGAATGTAGGGGAGTCAAACGAAAAGGCGGAAGATACAAAAAGAATGTAATTTTCAACGTGCAGATCATGTCAATAATGCAGATGGGGTCGTTGTCGTATCAGGTACTACAGATATGTACCCGAGGTAGTTTTAGGTTGTTTAGCGTAGTAAATCGTAGGTATTATAAGGCTAGTAAATGACGAATTTCCCTTGTTTATTGATGTCACACTCCTCCCTATTATCTACTCCTGATATTAATGAAACTAATTAGATGATTGACAAATAACTCTAAAATTTGTGATAAATATTTAAAAAAACAGTGAATCACCTGTAGATATTTTGGCCATGCAATATTGTGATGTTACATTGTAATTACATAGTGGATTAGTTCGCTTTATGATCAGCCTAGTTATTGCCAACTTATCCATAAATCCTAGCATTTACTTGGTAAAACAACATCAGTGGAACGTTTCCATTTCACATTTCAAGATCGCCAAACTGGCTCAAGAGTATAGTGTGTATAAGTTGTGTGTTCATGTTACTGTGTGGTCATGGACTTAGTTGTACTCACACGATGGCTTATCCCTTTGCAGGATGGACAAGACTGTGATGAGTGCAACAAGTTCTACGCAATTCCACACGACACCAAAGTCTCGAGGATCTCTCAAGGCGATGTCGACGCCAGCCACTGCTAGCGCGGCCAGTATGCAGGTGGTAGACATTGACATATCAGCTGTTGTGCCTGAACATTCATATGTTGGTAGGTAAACCAGACTACAAAAGTAGCGTCATTAGACACGATTGCACTGAGTCCATGTGAATCATTTACAATACGCGTATAATTATACACACACACATTTCCCTACTCACCATGGTGCCCCAGCAATAGAAATAAAAATCGTCCTTAAAAAATAAGCTCTTTGCCCTTTTCATAAAGTCCGTGTTGTGTATTTATCAATTATTTTCCCCCATGAAGTGTTGTTAAAAAAGCACATCGGTATGAAATGATTGCATTGCTGCTCGTCCAATTTGCTGCGGTGCCCTAAAATTTCTTCTTAAACTCAACGTGACACTTGCTTTGCCTGTTTGCTATAAGAATAAATTATAATTCGACCCCCTTTGGCGTGTTTTACCCCGCAGCTTTGCCGGAATCCAGGAAGACTACTTCAGCCAGACACGTGCCCAGCATGTCAAATCAATCTTCTAGGTCTTCATCTCGCGACCAAGAATCGAAGCGAGAGGTGGGAAACATTTAGCGCCTTCTTCCCACTGCCAGTAGTATTCACATTTATCTTGTTATCACATGCAAATGGGGACACATGTATCGACGTTTAGACGAAAGCTACCAATTCCAACTATCGAAATTGTGTAATGCAAGCGAGAGGGGGAAGATATTTGATCTGAGTTCCCCACTGCCAGCAGTTTCGCGTTGAATTTAATTGTTACCACGTGAAGTGTAACTCGTGAATCTACATTTCAACGAAAACGTACCCGGATGCATGGATTTTTGCATATCTCCGGTGCCATATCTGTTTCCGCGATTTTCAAAATTCTCGCAAATGTTTATTGCAGCGCGTTTGGTAATAAGCTCTAGCATGGCATGTGTTTTAGAGTAAAGCGGCGCCCTCTTTAGAAGACGACCAGCTTCACCTTCAGTTGCTCTACAGCCGCTATATGCAGTGGGCCTACATGGACACAATGTCAAAGAAAGCATGTGACCATCAGGAGGCTGATGCACAGGTAATGAAGCTCTTATACCTGCGACAATTTACAGGCTCATTAATTAAAGTCAACGATACTGTCGGTGATTAAGCATTTTTATCGTAGCACACTTTTCCAGGAATGTTTTAAGTTAATTTTGCGTAATCGCGTGCTGTGCTTGTGCAACAGAGACAGATGTACCAACTCTGGCAGGAGTGTGAACGGCTAGACGACTACAAGAGTAGGCTAGATCTCGCACTAGACAAAGTAAAGCACATCAAGATGCTTGAGAAGACCATTGCAGCACAGGTGAGGTTGTGTTCTGTTAGATTAATGAGATTCTATGTTATCCTCACGTAAAGCCACACAGACGTATTAAGCTGTCTCGATGCACGTGAAAATTTCCTTAATGTGGAAGTGTTTAAAAAGAATAATGCTGCGTTGATGATTTATAATTAATGTTTGTAATTAATAATGAAATAAACCCGACTGTCTGTTATATATATATATATATCCCTTTGTCGCCCTATATGATTTTTTGAATTTCTTATTGCTTGCTAGATACATGATCCCATATGGCAGTGGTTCTCAACTGTTTGTCCCACGTCTTTTCAATACATAATGCTACAGCTGCCCTACCCGAGCAAATTCACACAGTCGCTGACGACCCCCGACGATTCTTTACGTCTCGTGACCCAACTGTACTTTTTTTGCGTGCCTGTCGCCTTTTGCAAGTCTCTCGCACTCGCTCTTGCAGAATCACGGCCTGGCAGAAGCTTTGAAGTCGATGTCGCAGATGAAAGACAAGTATGCGAACATGGCCGCCTCTGTGGAGGCGACGTACCATCATCTGCCAACGCACGATCACCACATCCCCGACGATCCCACCGAACAGAGTGAGTATAGAGTTAGTTATAATGCTGGCCGCTAAACGAAGGCATCTTGGCACACGCGTCCGACTCGCCTTCACTCTCTAGTCGAGCGTTTCGGCTGTCGCTAACGGCTACGCGTGACAAAGTTGGCCTCATTGCGGGAACGTTCAGACGATAGCGTACCTTTTGATCATTGTTCGCTGTTCCGATTTGTTTTTTGTGTGCCCCCCACGTCGTTCGTCCGTGCTTCCGCTTTTGTTTCAAAGAAATCGAGCCGCACGATTTAGCGAGGTGCGTTATCGCTGTCTCGCGAGACGGCTTACACGAAACGGATTGCGGATTATTGAGTGACGCGCGTCGCACGTGTCTCTCTCTCCTTTAATACTCCCGCCGCTCGTTTTTTTCGACTTTTTTCTTTTGTAGTCCTTTGCGTAAAGATGCGTTCGAAATTATCATGCGTGCACGCACCTGTTGCCCTGTAGGCGACCGATCGGTGACCCCAGTCGTCGCATTTCTCTCGGCAGGTGCCATTGTGGAGGCGTTGGTGGAGACGGAGGCCCTGCTACACGAGATAACTAGCTTCATGTCCGAGCACACTCCCGCCCTCGAGGAAATTGCGGGTAGTCTGGCCAAGATTGAAGATGTGGCGGAGGAAGAGGTGGAGCAGCTGACGAAGTGAGTTGGAAGTTGAAAGTCGTGCGCGTCGCCACGTCGCGAAAACTTTGCGCGGGTTATTGTTTCTTGGCGTGTTACGCGTCCTTCACCTTGTAGCTGTGAGATGGTTGACGATTATTGGGTTGGGTTCTTTAAAAAGGCCGTCTTTAAGTGCAATTGGATTATAGAACTATAGCTTTGGGTAATTCGTAATGGGTTTACATGTTCGCTACAACTGCCGTCATCACGGGAAGTATGTACCTTGCGGTGGATCTTGTAAACCCATTAGGATGTAACTTGTTTGTTCTCTTTCCAGGTGCGATAATCTACTTACAGCCACGATGACACTAGCAGCACAAGAGGCTTCTATGAAGGTTCATCTGCATTCAGACATAGCGTAGGGTTTGGCATTGGCCTGATAGAAAGAAACGTGTAAAAAATTACTTTTGTATAATAATTTTGATAGGATGCTTTGACGATATTATTAGAGATGAAATATCGTACATATTTGTTCAGTAGTGCTGGAGAGAATTCATGTCGACGAATGGCATTTTGAGATGATGAAAATACTTAAAACAAAAATGTTTTTTGTCTGGCCAATGGGTGATGGATAATTGTGTGCCATTTAATTGGTGTTTGATTATTGGCTGGCAGGAGAGTTTGACCTTGCAAAATTTTCGGTAGGCATGGCTAGTAAAGGGTGAGAAGCACATTGCAGAAACACGTTCAGAATGATCTGTGCAAATCGTTGTTAAATCGATAAAAAAAAACACGAAAACATTATACCCTGTGTATACCCAATCGTGCTCGATTCTACTGTTGATATATTTCACGTGTTTAGAATGCGTCAGCCTGGCGAGCGGTCACACGTGTGCTAGTATAACTCCCGTTACTTGCAATTTCGTTCGATCCCATGTCCACGCATAACAAGGTTTTGAGTTTGCTAGGTGGGTCCGATGCTGCCGCACGATCCACGTATGAACAAGGAGCCACGTGGGCAATTGTGTTGACATCATCTATATGTGTCAACGCTAGCACACTAATGGCCCACTAATGATTTTCGTCGTTGATGAATGCAGCTTTTCACGCCGATCCGGACCGCCATCATTCACCCCCTCCTAACTATTAGTTTGCGTTTAGGGTACACGCTATATCGTAATGAAAAATCCCTAATCCTTACCATGCCGAATAGCTGGGCGGTAATCCGAAATTCAAATGTCAGGCGTGCATGCAGGTAATGCATGGCGAAGCGTGTACGTGGCGAAGCGGTGGGGGCCTCCTTAACGGTGTGCCGCGATTGTGACTAGAGTCTTTAATTCGCCTATCGCAACGGCGGGAAGCGAGGATAATTGGCATTAATGAGGATGGCCGGCAAAGCTACAATTAGCACTAATTATTGAAAAACAGGATGTGATGGGGAAGCATCGCAACAATGCGTTCTTTTCACGCGTGTCGGCGAGAATGTTTTCTGTTGTTTTCGGCACCTTGTGTCGAGAGAAAGACCAGAACAAGAGAAAGCCAACACGGTATATTAGCACTCGATTAGACTAATTTATTAACATCACGAGTATATTTAGGAAATATTGTGTAATTACTACAATACTGTATTCCTTATATAGTGGTGTAGTTGATATAACAAGTGTATAGTTAATTTAGTATAAAAAACATACGTATAGTAAAAACTAAACAAGTAAAAAGTGTACATTTTATTTTAATTCTAAAAAATTTCCTTCGACCTTCACAAATATGATAGTTCAGGATTGATTGATATATTACATCCTCACAACCCAGGCTCCGCGGTTCGCGGCCTATATATGGCACTGGGAGTATTCGCTCCCCACGGAGACATTGCACCGCTTTTCATCTCATACATTCCCAATGGTTGTGGGTGTTGATGAATTCATCCCCCATTTCCTTATGATATCAAAACATGATATTCTAATCGAATGTACCGCGCTTTTGCGCATAATCCCCCAAGACTAACATAATATAACCAACAACTACAACCGTCTTCGGATAAGTAGAAAAGCCAATCTTCTCTCTAATCTCTCGAGGAAGCTCTCTACATACACGAATCGTGAATTGCGTGAATAATGTAGCTATTGATAAGCCGACCGGCGGCAAGGCACGGCCGAACAAAACGGATCCGCGACGTTGTAACAAAATCCTGCGTGCGTGCGTGCGAGCGTGCGTGCGTGCGTGCGTGAGTGCGTGCGAGCGTACAGCGTACTTGCGTGCGTGCGAGCGTACGTGCGTGCGTGCGTGCGTGCGAAGTATGGTATAAGCTACCTCTGGACCAAATTTGGTACTTTTAGAAGAATTTGCACCAAAATATCCCTAACAGACCTGACTATGAGGGGTTTCTCCACACAAAAGGATACGGTACACTCGCGTTGTAACCCTATCCTGTGTTTGGGTTACATCAGGTACATTGGGTTACATTGGGTATCTAGAGCAGCATCATAACGTTACTGTGAGTGGTATATATGTAACATTTCATTATAGCCTTCTGTTGATTGAGTCCATATTCCACATTCGTTGTTCTTCATGTTTTGTTTGCAGCTAGCTGTAACTGTATACAACATTGACGATATTTGTGTGGTACTTGACGTCTGCCTTGACGATATTTGTGTGGTACTTGACGTCTGCCTTGACGATATTTGTGTGGTACTTGACGTCTGCCTTGACGGACCATTTCGCGGGTGCTGAAGTATGCGGTTAGTGAATGATAAAGTATTGAGTATTCTTCCGTACATGCGTTATTTCTGCGTCCTGATTTTCCTGGTGGGGCATGTCGTCGCGCAATGTCTGACAATTGAACGACCGTGCAATGTAAAGCATATATATTCCTAGCATATAACAGCATATATTGCGATGTATTTGTAACTGTTCATTCCATTTGCCTCACCAGCTTTATAAGCAGTAAGGAAATACCGCTGTTGACTCGTGTTTTTCATGGTTCGATGGTTTCTTTGTGTGTTATACTTCTAACTGCCTCAGCAGACTTTGCCTTTGCCGGCTCATGTACAGCTGGCTGTACAGTTATACATTCTCCGGTGGTCATATATGCGTCGTTCAGCAATATAAGTCTAGCTACGCGTGACAAATGTCATCCAAATCGATCATATTGACGAAGTTGGCCATTGTGTGCAGAACATCACGTTACATGAAGAACTTCAGGCAAAACAACGTTGCCGACATCTTCAACATGACGGCTGTCGACAGTTCCCTTCAACACGACGTAGGTACTGCTGTCATGACGTTCTGTAGCAGCACAGAGCAGAGAAATACGCAGAGGAATCGGTTCCATGTTACGAATAGCCACATAATGCGCATACTCTCTCGTACAACATCGTCATCAATTTCTTCATGCAATCATGGTGCGATCTTTCTGATGTTCACATATGAAGTGTTACATAGGACAGGCGTCATGGGGCGCTGTACAACTTATAGTGAAAACGCCTAAGACCACATGGAAATGGAACCACCGCGAAATCAAAACCTTCGCAGTCTCTCATATAAAATCTCTCGCGTCTATTAACGAGGTGCAACGGCAAGGGACCAGTCTAAATACGGATCCGCGAGTCCGCGGTAAATGTAAATTGTTATGCGAAAACAAGAAATGAATTCGCCAAAGAAAGACTTATATCGCAGGGTTCCAAGTTCAGACAATGCTGGAGCCCAATCCCCAAACAGGTATCAACTAGTATAATTCGAATCACGGAAGCTAGCATAGAGATTCCGTATAAGGTATTACTATTCGTATAGTTTCTTGTATCTTGTATCTTGGGTTCCCTCTCTTGTACTACAGTTGTAGTTGTAGGCCTATTTCACAAGGCACTGATTCTCTCTTTGGAATGTGCGGGGAATTTTTTCTTTATTCTTCTTATTCCTTTTTTTTATTTCTTATTCTTATTCTGATTCCTTCTTATTTCTTATTCTTCTTATTCCTTATTCTTCTTATTTTTATTCTTATTCAGCAGTCAGTTCAGGTAGTCAGCCTTCAGCCAAATGGCACTGAGGGTGGTCACAGCCAGAGTTTCTTTGCGCCCCCAGTGGTTCTTTTACGTCCCCATTGGCTAGTATTTCTGGAGACGGGACCGCCATTTTACGTGGTCATCCGAGCCACGGGAGATTCACAGTCTCAAATGTTGAGAGCCAGGTTTTTACACCTTGAGAAAATTCACTGCCCCGACCGAGGTTTGAACTCGCAGCATTCAGTGGACAGTGCACAATGCCTACCACTCGGCCACAGAGGCTCTCATGCACATACTAGTAGTAGCAGAATCGGGAGTAAATAACGCCAACGGCCAAGTCGCCAACCCAATAATACAGTAATACTAATAGGCCCCCTAATCACAATTGTCAGTTATTTACTAGATACAATAATGTAATCCAACAAGAGTACATGTACCCTACTCTTGTTGGGTTACATTATTGTATCTAAACAATCGGCAGCCCAGATCTCGCGCGAAGCACGAAAAACACTGCGTAGCTGCACACTAACACAACAACGCTGCCCTCATTGAATAGCAATTTACACGGGTTTACTATATAGCAAGTATGCGGGAAGTCGCTGAATTGAGCAGTTGCACGCACGGCACGCCTGGCACGCACGTTGAGCAGTTGCAGTTGTTCGCTGATTGCACGACGGGTTTGGCTACCCAGGTAGCTAGACATTTCCTAGAAATGGTCCTAATTCGAAGTTTGCTACTCGGTGCGCTTGGTTTGCTATAAAAAACGGAGTTCAACTTTGTTGTTTGTTTGTTTTTGTTGATCAGTGTAGTACATATGGCATGCGATAGATGGCGCAACGAGGCTATATGCATAGCATTCCCAATGCGCATAGCGTTCTGCCCACCTCGGCCACCACCAAACGCTATGCGCATTGGGAATGCGTACGTAACAAGTCAACAGAAATGGCGCTGAATATATCCGCCGCTCGTCACTTCGAATTTTTGTAACAGGTTATATTAGTTTAATACAGAGTATTGTGATACATAGTAAGTTCCAGGATAGCGGAGAAAGGTTCGTGTTTAGAATAAACCCAGTTTGGAACTTCTAGTCTCTGAAAACGCACCAGCAAACTGCCCTCAGTGATTCACTGATAGTCAGGGCTGTTAGGGCTATATAGGGGTTGTTTGGTGCAGATTCTTCTAAAAGTACCAAATTTGGTTCAGAGGTAGCTTATACCATACTATTACGATTACTGCCAGGCGCCAAGAAGGGCGCCCCCTGGGGCCGCCATATTGGGCAAATCCAAAATGGCCGCCATCTGAGCTAAAGATCAAGTGTAGTTCCAAACGGGAAAGGGCTAGTATGATAAAAGTTTATATATTTATAGGGTTTTTGGGGTCAGAGAATCTGATTATGATGTTCTTACATCGATTTGAGGTTTTTTTGGGCTGTTACAATGGTCAAATCCAATATGGCTGCCATATGGGCAAATGCTGTGATGTGTTTACTTAGATTTTCTAATCTCTTTCTATCTTTGGGGGGATGTAATGTTGGGATGAAACTAATTTGAGGGTTATCAATTATTAACATGCACACATAAACATACGGACATACATTATCGCAAGGAAATAATAAAAGGAATGATTTAAGTACCAAATATTCTTGTAAATTTTTATTCTACGAAGCTCAAACATGGTGGACAATGGTGGACATGGCTTCAACAAGAATTATAATTTGCTTGATTTGTTTATTCCATATTGGTCATCTATTCCTACATGTATGTTAGGTTAACACAGGCGCGTAGCCAGGGGGGGGGGCGGTGGGGGCGGTCGCCCCCCCCCCCAAAACGCCGGCCAAAAAGAGAGAGAGAGAGAAGAGAAAAAAGTAAGAGGACGTAGGAAGAAAAAGGAGCATACAAAGACACATGACAAAGACTGTGTTTCAGCTATAGTAACCTAACTGTGTACGCTCTCTGAAAAGTAATGAAAAGTGTTTTGAATCCTAACTTGTAGGGTTGAGTCTAGGGTTGAGATAGTGTCATCAGACATGAGAATATGGCCCACAGTATGCCTCAGATTGCAGGAAAATGGCTTAAATGGTTCAAAATTTTTCCCCAGACCCCCCTAGCACTGCCATGCCTACGGCACGTGCCAAACGTACGGTTGTCAAATTTGGCATGTGCGTGCATGTATGTATGCATGTATAAATGTATGTACGTGTGTTTGTGTGTGTGTATGTGTGTGTGTGTGTGTGTGCGTGTGTGTGTGTGTGTATGTATGTTCGTGCGTGCGCGATCGCGCGCGTGTGCGTAAATTATTGTGGGCTTACGATCGTGCTAGTATGTGATGGCTATCGCCGATCATCCCCCCCCCACTCCTCGGTACGGATTTAAGCCCCTGATTCGCACACTTCACGTGCGCTCGTTGTGAACATGCTGGAACCGGTGCTGCTTGTGTAGGTGGGAGGTTCTCAACATTCTGCTTTCCAGTGTGAATAGGCGTTACCGGGCCTCGTTGACACCATATCGCACCACATCCCTTGCTGTACATGAGAACAACTAGGCTTCGATCCGCTGCATATGTATCGACTCGAGAGTGAAGACATCAGGGTTTCGCGTGAGGGTCACCATATGTGTCGGTTAACTCTGCTAAGCTGGCCCATGCTGCCCAGGCAGTCTTCTTTCCACAACAAACAAAACTGTGACTGTTTATCGCACCCGGTTAGGCTGTGGAAGAGAGGTAGTGCGAAGGTTTTGAAGCGAACAAGCTTGGTGAAGATGGCATAGAAACACGGCCTATATCCGAACCGTGGATAGCGATGTGTTTGTTGTTTGGCAGTCCGCGATTTTTTGAGAATCTCGGCCTATGGAGCTCTGGGTAAGCCTCGGTACGGCAAACTTGCCGTGCCATTCCCGTCCATGTCATCTCACCAGCTTGGTTCTTCAAAATCTTTCGCACTACCCCTCTTCCACAAGCCTACCGGGGTGTGCGATACAACATCACACTTTTTTGCACTCTTCTGCTGCACTGGCGCTGTCTCAAGTCATGCACAGGAAGGTGCAAGTGCAATCGCGCCGGTGTCGAGGTCACGATGTCTGCAAATCGAGAGCGCGATGTAGAGCAACAACGTTGACAGCACGACTAGTGGGACTTAATGCTAAAATGTATGGGCACAGCCATACATATATCAAGAGCACTGTTGTGCGCCAGTTGAACTTACTGATTATATAACTGGACACAAACCATGACAGTAATCACTTCTAACCAAAGATTCCATATCGGAAAGCCTACCTTGCCTGTTGTAATTTGTCTCTTTATACACAACTGTGTAACTGCTGATATGTTAACCTAACATACATGTAGGAATGATTACCATATAGGAATAGACAAATCAAGCAAATCTAAATTCTTGTTGAAGCCATGTCCACCATTGTCCACCATGTTTGAGCTTCGTAGAATAAAAATTTACAAATAATATTTGGTACGTAAATTATTCCTTTTATTTAGAGAGAAGATGTCAGTATGTTTATGTGAGCATGTTAATAATTGATAACCCTTAAATTAGTTCACTCAACATTACATCCCTCAAAGATGAGAAGAGATTAAAAATCTAAGTAACACATCCAAGCATTTGCCCGTATTGGCAGCCATATTGGATTTGACCATTGTAACAGCCAAAGAACTCAATCGATGTAAGAACATCATAATCAGATTCTCTGACGCCGAAAACCCCATAAATATATATAACTCTTTATCATACTAGCCTTTCCCTTTTGGAACTACACTTGATCTTTAGCTCAGATGGCGCGCCATTTTGGATTTGCCAAATTGCGGCCCCAGGGGGCGCCTCTTTGGCGCCGGCAGAAATCGTAACAGTATGGGTATAAGCTACCTCTGGAACCAAATTTGGTACTTTTTACGAAGAATTTGCACCAAAATATCCCTAACAGACCCTGACTATGAGGGGTTTCTCCACACAAAAGGATACGGTACACTCGCGTTGAACCCTATCCTGTGTTTGGGTACATCAGGTTACATGGGTTACATTGGTTATCCTAGAGCAGCATCATAACGTTACTGTGAGTGGTATATATGATACATTTCATTATAGCCTTCTGTTGAGTGAGTCCATATTCGCACATTCGTTGTTCTTCATCGTTTTGTTGCTGCTAGGCTGTAACTGTATACAACATTGACGATATTTGTGTGGTACTTGACGCTCTGCCTTGACGATATTTGTTGTGGATTGACGTCTGCGCTTGACGATATTTGTTGTGGTACTTGACGTCTGCTTCCTGCCGGACCATTTCGCCGGGTGCTGAAGTATGCGGTTAGTGAATGATAAAGTATTGAGTATTCTTCCCGTACATGGCGTTATTTCTGCGTCCTGATTTTCCTGGTGGGGCGACTGTCGCTCGCGCAATGTCTGACAATTGAACGACCGTGCAATGTAAAGCATATATATTCCTAGCATATAACGACATATATTGCGATGTATTTGTAACTGTTTCATTCCATTTGCCTCACCAGCTTTATAAGCAGTAAGGAATACCGCTGTTGACTCGTGTTTTTCATGGTTCGATGGTTTCTTTGTGTGTTATACTTCTAACTGACCTCAGCAGACTTGTGCCTTTGCCGGCTCATGTACAGCTGCCTGTAAAGTTTATACATTCTCCGGTGGTCAGTATATGCGTCGTTCAGCAATATAAGTCTGGCTACGCGTGACAAATGTCATCCAAATCGATCAATAGTTGACGAAGTTGGCCATTGTGTGCCAGACATCACGTTAACATGAAGAACTTTCAGCAAAACAACGTTGCCGACATCTTCAACATGAGGCTGTCGACAGTTCCCTTCAACACGACGTAGGTACTGCTGTCATGACGTTTGTAGCAGCACGATGGCAGAGAAATACGCGCAAGGAATCGGTTCCATGTTACGAATAGCCACATAATGCGCATACTCTCTCGTACAACATCGTCATCAATTTCTTCATGCAATCATGGTGCGATCTTTCTGATGTTCACATATGAAGTGTTACATAGGACAGGCTGTCATGGCCGCTGTACAACTTATAGTGAAAACGCCTAAGACCACATGGAAATGGAACCACCGCAATCAAAACCTTCGCTCTCGCCCCCCGCCCATCTGTACGACCCCCATCTAAGTCGCGAGTTCCTCCCAAGTCCCAAACCTCTGCCCT
>NW_014577511.1:16877-42379 GCF_000485595.1 Priapulus caudatus
CTACATACATTTGCCGCCCCCCAAAATAAATCCTGGCTACGCGCCTGGGTTAACATAGTTAGCAGACTTTACACAGTTGTGTATAAAGAGACAAATACAACAGGCCAAGGTAATAGGCTTTCCGATATGGAATCTTTGGTTAGAAGTGATTACTGTCATGGTTCTTTATGTCCAGTATATATAATCAGTAAGTTCGACTGGCACAAACAGTGCTCTGATATATGTATGGTCCTGTGCCCATACATCTTTAGCATTAAGTCCACTCAGTCGTGCTGTCAAGCGTTGTTGCCTACATCCGCCTCTGCGCATTTGCAGAGCATCGTGCACCTGACACCGGCGCGATTGCACTTGCACCTTCCTGTGCATGACTTGAGCAGCGCAGTGCAGAAGGTGTGCATGATCATGAAGCGTCATTCAGTAGTGTAGTCACATTAGCGGCTGCGCACCCTACCATCTTTTGCAAGCCCCACTCACTGAACGTCGGGAATTCGTTACTAGACACTGTGATGAGACTGATTCCAGTAGAAGCTGGCCTGAAGTAGCGCTCGTTTGACATGCTGCGAACGTGCTGCTTCGTGTAGGTGGAGGTTACTCCAACTTGCTGCCTTCCAGGTGATAGGCGATACCGTTGGCCTCGTTGACACCATAATCTGGCACCACACCTCCATTGCTGTACATGAGAACACTAGGTCATCGAATCGCTGCATATGTACGACTCGCCTCTGTGTCCCCCCCCCCTAAAATTCCCGACTGTTCGCTGGCAGCTATGGATCCGTGCACCGGCCTATGGATTCGGCGTACGGATCCATAGCTGCCAGCGCTGCATACTGTCGTAGGACGTTCCCGCGGTCGCATGCGTCTTTCTGTGGAACTGCGTGCAAGATCTGCGCTCAGCGGTTAGGATCAACACCTCTTTTCGGCAACACTTCTCTGGTATCCCGTCTCATCTGGTTATTTACATCTGTCAGTTCTGATGTGCGTGATATTAATTATCAGGAGTGTACTCCTGATATTATGATACACCAGGGTAATCTGTTATGGGAACATAACTTAAAATCGGCCGATCCATGGGCCACTGTCATTGACTTGAGTCGTGTGACGTTCTAATAATAATAATATTAATAATCATTAATGTGATGGTGAGTAAATTGGAATACGAATCATACTTACTACCAAGGGCAAAGTAGTACCGTTTATGTACTCTTTACTTCTACATATCACAATCTTACAGCACGCACATCATTGCACATGTGGCGGTGCACAGTGCGACATAAACCCCCCCCCCCTTCAGCCATCAGACTACGTGTTTGCTGGTGATATTCATGTAGCCGCTCGTTGACATTTGACATGCAGAAAGCCACTGGTGCAAGGTCAGCTGGTGACGAATGCGACGATGAGGGACCCGGACGATCCCGACGTGATCGTCACCCACATCGCACACGACTCGGATCTCAGTCATCGCATGAAGCTGTGTCAGCTAGAAGATCCTGACCGCGCCACGCCGGAAAAATACTACTCTGTCGGAGAAGTGGAGAGGCGCGGCCCTGCTGCGCCGGAGAAGCACGGATTTGCTGCACCGGAGAAACAGGGCAGTGTTGCACCAGAGGACCCAACCGCTAGCCCACGCAGGTTGATCCGAATAGCATTGGTTTTATGTTGGGTGTTGTTGCCGTGCGTTAAGCTGCCATAATCCATACCATCTGCTTTTAACTTGCACAAGATGTACAGTCCGACCTCCTTTATCCGGCCACGTCGGTACCGACACCCATCCGGATATGGGATTTGGCCGGATATGAGAGTTATGCTCAAACACAGCATTTCTATGCAGTTCAGTAGGGTTTATGCATGTGATAATTCATTTACTCGTTGCTATGATTATTTGTAACAAACTG
This sequence comes from Priapulus caudatus, assembly GCF_000485595.1. NCBI lineage: Eukaryota > Metazoa > Priapulida > Priapulimorpha > Priapulimorphida > Priapulidae > Priapulus > Priapulus caudatus. The sequence continues at coordinate 18,770 of NW_014577511.1, forward strand.
TTGTGTTTTATGGTGTATATGAAATGGAAATAAAATGAAATAAAACAGAAATTTTACCGGAGGCATAGCGGACACGAGCGGACAACACACACGCGCGCGTACCCGCGCACACACGCAAGCACACGTACGGTTGGTACATCGCGCGAGTTTTGAGCGAGATTTTTAGGTGGAAATGATTGAAAAACAGAACATATCACGGCTGGTTAATAGAGATTTCCGGATAACGGATGGCTGGATAAAGGAGGTCGAACTGTACATATATGATTTTAAATGTTAAACAGCACCATTACATGCCGTCACCACTGACAACTTGAGTGATGGGTCTACAACCCTTTTCAAGATAACTTGTAGATGTAATAGATGTAGATGCATGGGTTTGTAATAGCTCCTTACCCCTGTGATAAGCCTGCATGCCTAGCAGGGCGCATCGTGGCACATTTGATAGGCACGTGCGGATTTTACACTTATTTGCCCACACACAGTGTACGGGGATGGGGTAAGCTCGTCACAGGTTTTTAGAAGCTTACTCTACACTCCACTCTTGCACTACTCCAAGCTGAATGTTTTTCCAGAGGGACGCGCGATTGTTTTAAGTGCGATGTACACACACCTGCCGTCTAGCATCATTTCCTTCTTTCCGTCTGGTGTGTAGGTGTGCCCCGTTGCCAGCGGCGCTAGGAAAGGGCGAAGGTTCCCCACTGCTGCTGAGAAGGAGCGAGTCGCTAGAATTATCCGACACTGAATCGGATACATTAGGTATCAAGTCCCAGGTAATGCTCTGAAATATAGCCTAGTGCAACGACCATGTATGTGTGATCAAATCATAAAGCTTGTCCTGTTGCGAGTTAGATTAGTTTTAGAATATTACGAAAATGAGCCTTCTACCTAAAATAATTAGTAGTTATACAAGTTTTGATAGACAGTTTAAAAATGTGTTGTCCAAAAACGCAGTATGAACTTTGTGCAGTTTCATTGAAGTGAGCAATATCGCACCTCTGTAAAACGTCAACAATTTAAGTATGAATGAGGCATTTGTTGATTGCATGAAAATGCTTGTTAGGTAGAAAGCGTCTAGGCAATTTATATTATATAAAAATCGATAATGTACTAAAAACTACAAAAAAACAATACAATGTAACTGTTTATTGTGTATATTTATATATATCAGGAGCGTATAATGGATGACATTATACGCTCCTGATATATATGAAATCTTTTTAGACTGATCGTTCCTGGTTAGCAATCTCTAAATTAATACATCTGATATTATTTTTGGACCATAAGGAGAATCCAGGACAAGTCGTTGTGGTGGATGCTATGCTAGATTCAAGCAGAAGTCCAGAATCAACAGCAGAAGTTGGCATTGTTACCGAAATCATATCGTCGCCTGCGTTGATTACATCTCATGTAGCTGTGGAAGTAGCTAAACCATCTTCTTCTAAGCCCGTGTAAGAAAATCTGTCGGTCGTAAATTGTACACAAAAATAAGAGGTCTATATTATTAGGTTACAATTTGCTGAAGGTATGGTTTCGCACTGAAGGAAATCTTAGAGGATTCTTTATGGAGTACCATTTAGGAAAAAAAAAGAAAAAAATAGAATAAACATCTCCTTCCACAAAACGGGTTTTAGGGGGGCCTTTCTTTTCTACCCCATAAGATTTACTTAGAAATGAAAGGTTAGGGGTTAGCAACATTGAATTTGATTTTGATTTGCATTAAATTTAATTTTTCATGACAATAACAGGGTGAAAAAAGAAGACACTAATGATACTAAGCACGAAGCTGGCCTGAAGAAAAAGAAAAAATCTAAAGGTAAAATACACAGGGACGTAGTTACCATGACGCAGATACGCAGTTGCGTACACATCATTTCACCAATCATTTTTTTTATTGCAGAGAGAGAGAGAGAGAGAGAGTCAGTCAGTCAGACTAAATTGTTTATAAACAAATAACACCCACGCAGCGCGCCACTGTATCACAAGCTTACTACATCACTGGCGGATTTAGGGGGAGGGGGTGGATTGGGTTGCTAGATTCCCCCTTTTGTTGGACTAACAATATTTTTACATAGTCGCGGCGCTGTACAAAACGTCACCTGATGCATAGGTTAAATTATATAATTGAGTGGCAAAGCAGGTTACAACCCTTTTGCAGCTTTTTCACAATTCCAAGAAAGAGTTTTGCTGTCGCTCTTATCCCAGCGGTGGTCACCCCTACACATTGAATAATGAACGCGACTTAAACAATGCCATGATGTGATGTGATGTGCAATGAGTGATGTGTGTGTTTGAGCACACACGCGCCCACACGCACCCGCACACGCATATACGCTCGCTCGCTCGCACGCACGCACACAGAGAGGGAGAGAGAGAAAGAGAGAGTTTAAGAATGTGCGTTAGTTCAACATGTCTTGATAATAAAACGAAAATTACATGATTAGTTATAGTGATCTTTAGTGATCACGTCTTGTTGCTCATGGAGAGAATAGTTCTACTAAAAAGATAATTGTCGTAGTCAGAATGAAGGCTGTGCATTTACTCAAAAGTGCCTCAAATACCATCTCCTGCAATCTACATTTTCAAAATTTTATGGGCGAGGACCCCCAGACCCCCCGCATGTGTGCGTACACATCCATTTCATCCTAGGCAGCTGCGCCCCTGAATACACATGTAATAATGTAAACGTGTGCAGTCCTAATATTTTTAATTGCATAATTTAAAATCAAAATCATTTCTTTAATAACGTTTGAACTACTCTAATTGCTCATAGAGTACCAGATTACAAAATCTATTAGTACTTATGTCTACACGTTAGAAAACAGAATTTTTCATCATGGCAAATCTCGAGTACGTGAGTACGCATGAGTGTCGAGGATGCTCAATTCCGAAGATTAAAAGCTGCGCATTGCCCAAATTTGTCGTCATCCACTCCCGCTCTCACTAACTACCTCTCGTTGCAGGAAGGATCGTACCCTCCAGGTACATGGCGGCAGCTGGCGGTCTGTCGTCAAAGCGTAACGAGTCGGTAAGTTCCGTTGTGCACTTAAGCTGTAGTGATCAGTAGACGCGTGTACATCTGCTGCGGGTAATTCCTCAACGTAGTTTTACAGAACCTGTTGCGTTCTACGCTCTCTCGAGTGGGCTACGATTGCGGAGCGAAAAAGATGCTGGTGTGCGTGAACTGCAACGTTGGTAAGCCGCCCAGCATCTCAGCGCGGGGGGGGGGGGTTAAACTCAGTCCTAATAGAAAATACATTTGAGTGTACGTATGCATGTATGTGTGTGTGTGCGTGCGTGCGTGCGTGCGTGTGTATGTATGTACAGGGGTAGAAATAAGGAGAAAAAAGAAATGGTCCACAGGACCATCTAGTTTGAAATTTGGATGGTCCTCCTAAATTTCAAATTGTTCTCTAAAAGTAATGCGGCGTGCAAGCGTAAGAAAGAGATTTTACATGGTGATAAAATGGTTTAATTATTCAGCTGCAATGAATGTATCAAACGATACAGTAATTGTTTAATTTATTCACTGTTGGTTAATAAAGTTGTTTCAGTAGAATTTAGTTGAACCCATAACACCGGAATATAGTATGTCTCAAATATTTCTTAGAAGCACCCATTCATTGCATTCATTCATTTAATACAGTTAACATTCTTTCAGTCAAGCAGTTAATTCAAGCGATTATATAAGCCTTCTTGGCACACTCCATCATGTCGATCTTATCTAATATTTGTTCATCTTCCTCTTCAACATAATCCTCACTATCCTTGAAATATTGAATGTGGAAACTTCAAAGAAAATTACCGTAAAATGTGACAAAAATATTCAATGTCGTCGTACCATTGACTTTGAAAATCTGATGGTCCTCCTGATTATTTGATGGCCCCGGACCATCAGACCATCGCTTATTTCGACCCCTGTATGTATATATCAGAGTGGCACGGTGTCTCAGTGATGTGGTTGTGCTGCGGTTATTACAGGGGGAAACTTCAGCAGCTCAGTCGGACAGTTCCAGGACCACCAAGACTTCGGCGAGGTCAGTCGGAATGCCGAGAAATGTTTCACGAGTCACGAAACCAAAGCGACCGGTCTCATCAAGGTAGTTCTAGAGACGACGCTAACTCTCGATTTTCATATAGTTAGGGTACATTGCAAATATAACTCACACACATGTATAATAATTATATATATATATATATATATATATATTAAATCAAGAGTAGAATAAATAAAGGGAGGAGTGTGACTCAATAAACAAGGAAATGTCCGTTCCATTATACTAGCCTTATAAATACCTACGATTTACTACACGTAACTCATGTCCGCAACTTGAGCTCAAATCGGACACAGTACATTCGCCAATCATGCCGTGCGAAATTGTTCCTCGTAGACACACTGCAATCCGTAGATTACAGCCTAAAACGTACGACACGATTCTTCATTCTCTGGCCATCATCCAACCCATTGCGCGCGCTATAAATTCAAACAAAAGGCAGCTACCTAACGCGCGTATGCTAACTGAGCGAGGCATGTGGCTCGCTGAGAGATTAGGCATCAACCTGCGGCGAGATAACCTTTGACCCGGTACAACAGCCTACACAGGCCACCTTTGTACATAGATGGCAGTGCCTTCAACGCATGCACGCCAACCAAATGATTAGCCTCGTCGAGTGTTGCGTCGATCTCCAATCTCCCCTGGCTGAGCCACAACGCGCACATTCAGCTATCCGAGAGAGCAAACACAGCGCGATCTGTGCCCAGGTTGCCTGCCTTAATTTTGTCTAAATTATAGCGCGCATGGGCCGTTGATTAATATGGCCAGAGAATAGAGAATCGTGTCGTTTAGCTGTATTCACGGATTGCGGTGTCTACGAGGAAACGATTTCGTACGATGATCGGCGAATGTACTGTGTCCGATTGAGCTCAAGTTGGATGAGTTACGCGTAGTAAATCGTAGGTATTTATAAGGCTAGTAAATGACGAATTTCCCTTGTTTATTGATGTCACACTCCTCCCTATTATCTACTCCTGATATTGAATGAAACTAATTAGATGATTGACAAATAACTCGTGATAAAATTCGTGATAAATGTGTGCAAAAAAAACAGTGAATCCACCTGTAGATATTTTGGCCATCAAATTGTGATGTTACATTGTAATTACATAGTGGATTAGTTCGGCTTTATGATCAGCCTAGTTATCCAACGTTATCCATAAATCCTAGCATTTACTTGGTAAAACAACATCAGTGGAACGTTTCGCATTTCACATTTCAAGATCGCCAAACTGGCTCAAGAGTATAGTGTGTATAAGTTGTGTGTTCATGTACTGTGTGGTCATGGACTTAGTTGTACTCACACGATGGCGTTATCCCCTTTGGCAGGATGGACAAGACTGGTGATGAGTGCAACAAGTTCTACGCAATTCCACACGACACAAAGTGTCGAGGATCTCTCAAGGCGATGTCGACGCCAGCCACTGCTAGCCGCGGCAGTATGCAGGTGTAGACATTGACATATCAAGCTGTTGTGCCTGAACATTCATATGTTGGTATGTAAACCAGACTACAAAAGTAGCGTCATTAGACACCGATTGCACTGAGTCCATGTGAATCATTTACAATACGCGTATAATTATACACACAAGCACTTCGCCTACTCACCATGGTGCCCCAGCAATAGAAATAAAAATCGTACCTTAAAAAAATAAGCTCTTTGCCCTTTTCATAAAGTCGTGTGTGTATTTATCAATTATTTTCCCCCATGAAGTGTAGTTAAAAAAGCACATCGGTATGAAATGATTGGCATTGCTGCCCGTCCAATTTGCTGCGGTGCCCTAAAATTCTTCTTAAACTCAACGTGACACTTGCTTTGCCTGTTTGCTATATAGAATAAATTATAATTCGACGCCCTCTTGTGGCGTGTTTACCTCCGCAGCTTTGCCGGAATCCAGGAAGACGACTTCAGCCAGACACGTGCCCAGCATGTCAAATCAATCTCTAGGTCTTCATACTCGCGACCAAGATCGAAGCGAGAGGTGGGAAACATTTAGCGGCCTGTCTTCCCACTGCCAGTATATTCACATTTATCTTGTTATCACATGGCAAATGGGGACACATGTATCGACGTTTAGACGAAAGCTACCAATTCCAACTATCGAAATTGTGTAATGCAAGCGAGAGGGGAAGAATTATTTGATCTGAGTTCCCACTGCCAGCAGTTTCGCGGTTGAATAAATTGTTACCACGTGAAGTGTAACTCGTGAATCTACATTTCAACGAAAACGGTACCGGATGCATGGATTTTTGCATATCTCGGTGGCCATATCTGTTTCCCGGCGATTTTCAAAATTTCGGCAAAATGTTTATTGCAGCGGCGTTTGGTAATAAAGCTCTAGCATGGCATTGTTTTAGAGTAAAGCGGCGCCATCTTTAGAAGACGACCAGCTCACCTTCAGTTGCTCTACCGCGCTATATCACGTGGTCCTACATGGACCACAGATGTCAAAGAAAGCATGTGACCATCAGGAGGCTGATGCAGCAGGTAATGAAGCTCTTATACCCTGCGACAATTACAGGCTCATTATTAAAGTCAACGATACTGTCGGTGATTAAGCGATTTTATCGTAGGCACACTTTTCCAGGAATGTTTTAAGTTAATTTGCGTAATCGCGTGCCTGTGCTGTGGCAAACAGAGACAGATGTACCAACTCTGGCAAGGAGTGGTGAACGGCTAGACGACTACAAGAGTAGGCTAGATCTCGCACTAGACAAAGTAAAGCACATCAAGATGCTTGAGAAACCATTGCAGCACAGGTGAGGTTGTTGTTCTGTAGATTAATGAGATTCTATGTTATCCTCACGTAAAAGCCACACAGACGTATTAAGCTGTCTCGATGTACGTGAACATTTCCTAATGTGGAAGTTGTTTAAAAAGAATAATGCTGCGTTGATGATTTATAATTAATGTTTGTAATTAATAATGAAATAAACCCGAACTGTCTGTTATATATATATACGCCCTTTTCACCCTAATATGATTTTTTGAATTTCTATTGCTTGCTAGATACATGATCCCATAGGCAGTGGTTCTCAACTGTTTGTCCCACCGTCTTTTAATACATAATGCTACAGCTGGCCCTACCCCGAGCAAATTCACACAGTCGCTGACGCCCCCCCGACGATTCTTTACGTCTCGTGACCCAACTGTACTTTTTTTTGCGTGCCTGTCGCCTTTTGCAAGTCGTCTTCGGATCGCGTCTTGCAGAATCACGGCCTGGCAGAAGCTTTGAAGTCGATGTCGGCAGAGTGAAAGACAAGTACGCGAACATGGCCGCCTCCGTGGAGGCGACGTACGCATCACTCAAGCACACGATCAGCCACATCCCGCGACGATCCCACCGAACAGAGTGAAGTATAGAGTTAGTTATAAGCTGGCCCGCTAAACGAAGGCATCTTGGACAGCGCGTCCGACTCGCCTTCACTCTCTAGTCGAGCGTTTCGGCTGTCGCTAACGCTACTCGTGACAAAAGTTGGCCTCATTGCGGGAACGTTCAGACGATAGCGTACGCTTTTGATCATTGTTCGCTGTTACCGATTTGTTTTTTGTGTGCCCCCCACGTCGTTCGTTACGTGCTTCCCCTTTTGTTTCAAAGAAATCGAGCCGCACGATTTAGCGAGGTGCGTTATCGCTGTCTCGCGGAGACGGCTTACACGAAACGGATTGCGGATTATGCGAGTGATCGCGCGTCGCACATGTCCTCTCTTTTAATACTCCCGCCGCTCGGTGTTTTTTCGACTTTTTCTTTGTAGTTCTTTGCGTAAAGATGCGTTCGAAATTATGCATGCGTGCACGCACCTGTTGCCCTGTAGGCGGCCGACATCGGGACCGCCAGTCGTCGCATTTCTCTCGGCAGGTGGCCATTGTGGAGGGTTGTGGAGACGGGAGGCCGCTGCTTACACGAGATAAACAGCTTCAGCGTCGAGCAACTCCGCTGCCTGCGAGGAAATTGCGGGTAGTCTGGCCAAGATTGGAAGATGTGCGGAGGAAGAGGTGGAGCAAGCTGACGAAGTGAGTTGGAGAGTTTGAAAGGTCGTGCGCAGTGCCACGTCGCGAAATACTGTTGCGCGGGTTATTGTGTTTCTTGGCGTGTTTACGCGTCCTTCTACCTTGTAGCTCGTGAAGAGTGGTTTTGACGATTAGGGTTGGGTCTTTAAAGAGGCCCGTCTTTAAGTGCAATTGGATTATAGAACTCAATAGCTTGGTTAATTCGTATTGGGTTTACGTGTTCGCATACAACTGCCGTCAGTCACGGGAAGTTAATGTACCGTTGCGGTGGATCTTTGTAAACGCCGGATGAGGAATGTAAACTTGTTTCGTTTCTTTCTCGCAGGTGCGTATAATCTACTTACAGCCACCGATGACACTGAGCGAGCACAAGAGGCTTCCATGAAGGTTCATCGTGAGTCAGACAGTAGCGTAGGGTTTTGGCAATTTGGGCTGATAGAAGAAAACGTGTAAAAAATTACTTTTTGTAAATTAATTTTGATAGGATGCTTTATCCATATCATTAAGATGCGAATACTGGTACATATTTGTCAGCTAAGTGCTGGAGACGAATTCGTGTCGACGAATGGCATTTTGAGATATGAAAACTACATTAAAACAAAAATGTTTTTGCTCTGCCATGGTGATGGATAATTGTGATGCGCATTTTATGGCTGTTTGTTATTGGCTGGCAGGAGAGTTTGACCTTGCAAATTTTCGGTAGGACATGGCTTAGTAAAGGTGAGAACACACTTGGCAAGAAACACGCATCAGAAGATCTGTGGCAAATCGTTGTTAAATCGATAAAGAAAAAAACACGAAAAATTATACCGCCTGAGTAACCCAAATCGTGCTCGATTCTAGCTGGTTGATATATTTCACGTGTTGTAGAATGGCGTCCAGACTGGCGAGCGGTCCACACGTGTGGCTAGTAATAACTCACGTTACTTGCAATTTCGTTCGATCCATGTCCACGCATAACAGGTTTTGAGTTTGCTAGGTGGGTCCCCCGGACTGCTGCCGGCACTGATCGACGTATGACAAGGAGGCCACGTGGTGCAAATTGTGTTTGACATCGATCAAAAAAAAAAAAATATATGTGTCACGCTAGCACACTAAATGGCCCACTCATGATGTTCGTCGTTGATGAATGCAGCTTTTCACGCGGATCCGGACCGCCATTCATTCACCCCGTCCTAACTATTAGTGTTGCGTTTAGGAGTAACAGCGCTATATGCGTAATGAAAAATCGCTAATCCTTACCAATGCCGAATAGCTGGACGGTAAATCCGAAAATTCAATGTCAGGCGTTGCAATCAGTAATGCATGGGCGAAGCGTGTACGTGCGAAGCGGTGGGGGCCTCCTTAACGTGTGCCGCGATTGCTGACTAGAGTCTGTTTAATTGCGGCCCTATCGCAACGGCGGGAAGCGAGGATAATTGGCAATTAAGTGAGGATGGCCGGCAAAGTACAAATTAGCACAATTATTGAAAAAAGGAACGTGCAATGGGGAAGCATCTGCAACAATGCATTCTTTTAACCGAGGCGTGTCGCGTGAATGTTTTCTGTTGTTTTCGGACCTTGGTGCGAAGAAAGACAGAAACAAGAGAAAGGCCGAACACGGTATATTAGCACTCGAGATTAGACTAATTTATTAACATCACGAGTATATTTAGGAAATATGATGTGTAATTACTACAATACTGGTACTTCCTGTACTATAGGTGGTGTCAGTTGATATGGAATAAAACAAGTGTATAGTTAATTTATATAAAAAAACTACGTTATAGTAAAAACTAACAAATAAAAAGTGTGACATTTATTAATCTAAAAATTTGGCCTTCGCACTCACAAATATGATAGTTCAGGATTGGATTGATAATATTACATCCTCACTAACCAGGCCTCCGCGTCGGGCCTATTATATGGGCACTGGAGTATCCGCTCGCCACAACGAGACATTGCCGGCCTTTTACGAATGCTCTGATACATTCCCAATGGTTGTGGGTGTTGATGAAATTCATCCGCCCAATTTCCTTATATCACAAACAGACTTTCTAATCGAATGTACTCGGCGGCTTTTGCCGGCAATAATCCCACAGACTAACATAATATAAGACCAACAACTACGAACCGTCTTCGGATAAGTTAGAAAAGCCAATGCTCTCTCGTAATCTCTGACGCGAAGCTCTCTACGATACACGAATCGGTGAATTGCGTGAATAATGTAGCTATTTGATAAGGCTCGAGCCGGCGGCAAGGCAACGGCCCGAACAAAACGGATCCGCGACGTTGTAACAAAAACCTGCGCTGGCGTGGCGTGAGTGCGAGCGCTACCGTGGCGTGCGTGAGTGCAGGTGCGAGTCGTAACAGCGTAGCTTTGCGTGGCGTGCGAGCGTATCGTGCGTGCGGTGCGTGCGTGGCGAGCGTACGTGGCGTGCGTGCGTGCGTGCGGAGCGTACGTGCGTGCGGTGCGAGCGTACGTGCGTGCTCGGAGCGTAGCGTGAGTCGGTGCGATGCGTACTGCGTGCGTGCGAGCGTACGTGCCGCTGTGCGAGCGTGCTGCGTGCGTGCGAGCGGTTGCGTGCGTGCGTGCGAGAGTACGTGCGTCGCGTGCGTGCGAGCGTACGTGCGTGCGGTGCGAGCGTACGTGCGTGGCGTGCGAGCGTACGGTGTCGTGCGTGCGAGCGTACCGTGGCGTTGGCGTGGCGTGCGAGTCGTGCCCGTGCGTGCGGATGCGTGCGAGCGTACGTGCGTGGCGTGCGAGCGTGACGTGGTGCGTGCAGGTCGTGCGTGCTGGACGACGGTTGCGCGACGCTGCGTGCGTGCGAGCGTAACGTGCGGTGCGTGCGTGCGTCATAGTGCGCGTACGTGCGTGCTGAGGCGTGCGGGAGCCGTAGTGGTGCGGCGAGCGAGCGTGCTCGGCGAGCGCGGTCTGAGCGTGTCGTGGGCGGTAGCGTGCGAGCGTACGTGCGTGCGTGCGAGCGTGCGTGCGTGCGTGCGAGCGTACGTGCGTGCGTGCGAGCGTACGTGCGTGAGGGAATCGTGTTAAGGGATGAGGACGTCGTCGGCTGGGAGTGTTAGACTGCCTGCGTGGGTAAAACTTCAATTCTGCCCCCGCTTGTTTTGCGCAATATTCGTTGTTCGTGACTGCTGCTGATGCTGGGATGCTGTTGTTGGTGTTTTTATTGTTGCTGCTGCTGATGATGATGATGGTGCTGCTGCTGCCGCCGCCGCTGCTGCTACTACTGCTGCTGATGATGATGGTGCTGCTGCTATTGTTGTCGCTGATGCTGCCGTTGTTCTTGTTATTGTTATTAATTGTTACTGTTGCTCATGTTTCTAATGCTGCTGCCACCGCTGCTGCTGCTTCTGCTGCTGTTGTTGCTGCTTCTGCTGTTGTTGCTGTTGCAATTAATTATCACATTAATAATAATCATCATCATCATCATCATCATCATCATCATCATCATCATCATGATAATAAAAAATATTGTTATTATTGTTATTATTATTATTATTATTATTATTATTTCTACTCGCATAAGTGTCACTCGGGTGTTTACCGCTGATGGCGTGGGTGGCCGCGGACACAGCGGATGCAGGAGGAGAGCGTGTCGCATCCTCCCCGCAGTCCCCGCACGGAGGCGCATGCGCATGTCTCATCCTGCCTCTACCCTGCGCTACCGTGGCGCTTCGATCGTCGCGTAATACCTACCCTAGGTGGGCGCGTAGGTGTAGGTGTGTTAGACTTCGGCACATGACATGGTACGGTTGTAGGCACAGGACGTGCGGGGGCGGCTGCCGTGCGTTTTCAATTCATCCATGCGGAGTCTCCTTTCCACTCCTCGGTCTGTCTGTCTCTTTCTCTCTCGCTCTCGCTCTCTCTCTCTCTCTCTCTCTCTCTCTCTCTCTCTCTCTCTCTCTTCTAATATATGGCTTTTGTTTCATGGCACGTGACCCGATACAGACTTTACACAGTTGTGTATAAAGAGACAAATACAACAGGCAAGGTATAGGCTTTCCGATATGGAATCTTTGGTTAGAAGTGATTACTGTCATGGTTAACTTTATGTCCAGTTATATAATCAGTAAGTTCGACTGGGCACAACAGTGCTCTCGATATATGTATGGCCTGTGCCCATACATCTTAGCATTAAGTCACACTAGTCGGTGCTGTCAACGTTGTTGCTACATCCGCTCTCGCATTTGCAGAGCATCGTGCACCTGACACCGGCGCGATTGCACTTGCACCTTCCTGTGCATGACTTGAGGCAGCTGCAGTGCAGCAAAAGGGTGCATGCTTCTGAAGCGTCACAGAGTGTAGTCCATAGCGGCTGCCAGGCACCCGTACCATCTTTTTGCCAGCCCCACTCACTGAAGTCGGGAATTCGTTGCTGCACTGTGATAGACTGATTCCAGTAGAAGCTGGCCTGAAGTAGCGCTCGTTTGACATGCTGGAACCGTGCTGCTCGTGTAGGTGGGAGGTTCTCCAACATTCTGCTTCCAGTGGTGAATAGGCGATACCGGGCCTCGTTGACACCATCTGCACCACATCCCTTGCTGTACATGAGAACAACTAGGCATTCGATCCGCTGCATATGTATCGACTCGAGAGTGAAGACATCAGGGTTTCGCGTGAGGGTCACCAATGTGTCGGTTAACTCTGCTAAGCTGGCCCATGCTGCCCAGGCAGTCTTCTTTCCACAACCAAAAAACTGTGATGTTGTATCGCACCCGGTTAGGCTGTGGAAGAGAGGTAGTGCGAAGGATTTTGAAGGAACAAGCTTGGTGAAGATGGATAGAAAACAGCCTATATCCGAACCGTGGATAGCGATGTTGTTGTTTTGGCAGTCCGATTTTTTGAGAATCTCGGCCTATCGGAGCTCTGGGTAAGCCTCGGTAGCGGCAAACATTGCCGTGACATTCCCGTCCATGTCATCTTCACCAAGCTTGGTTCTTCAAAATCTTTCGCACTACCCCTCTTCCACAGCCTAACCGGGTGCGATACAACATCACAGTTTTTTGCACTCTTCTGCTGCACTGCAGCTGTCTCAAGTCATGCACAGGAAGGTGCAAGTGCAATCGCGCCGGTGTCAGGTGCACGATGCTCTGCAAATGCGAGAGCGGATGTAGCAACAACGTTGACAGCAACGACTAGTGGGACTTAATGCTAAAATGTATGGGCACAGGCCATACATATATCAAGAGCACTGTTGTGCCCAGTTGAACTTACTGATTATATAACTGGACACAAACCATGACAGTAATCACTTCTAACCAAAGATTCCATATCGGAAAGCCTACCTTGCCTGTTGTATTTGTCTCTTTATACACAACTGTGTAACTGTAACTATGTTAACCTAACATACATGTAGGAATAGATTACCAATATGGAATAGACAAATCAAGCAAATTATAATTCTTGTTGAAGCCATGTCCACCATTGTCCACCATGTTTGAGCTTCGTAGAATAAAAATTTACAAAAGTCTCCTTTCCACTCCTCGGTCTGTCTGTCTCTCTCTCTCTCTCTCTCTCTCTCTCTCTCTCTCTCTCTCTCTCTCTCTCTCTCTCTCTCTCTCTATCAATATATGGCTTTTGTTTCATGGCACGTGACCCGCTATCTACGAATTACAATGTGGTATTTTCGCAGCCATACAGCAAATATATATATGTGTGCGTGCGTGCGCGCACACGCGTGTGAGTGTTTGTGTACGTGTGAGTATGTATGTGTGTGTGTGCGCGTGCACGCGTGTGCGTATGGTTCATGTATATGTATATATATATATTGGAATGTTGCACGGGTTGGTTTTAAGGTTGGCAGTGTGTCTATGTTGCCATTTGACGAGAAAACTAGTTGATCGTCAATGACAGCTATTACTTCTCGCCCACGCGTTGAATTCTAGCGGAAAATAAAATCATGACTGACGTAAAATCATTCGTAGGTGTGATTCGATTATACTACGTACAGAGACGCGCGCAGCGCGCGCACACATACACACGCGCGCACACACACACACGCACGCACACATACTGTCATACATACACACGCGCACACACACGCACGCACCCCCTCCCCCTGTATCGACCCGCGAATGACGCAATTAACATTTTTTGCAACAACGTAACTCTGTAAGAAGGACATCTGTAAGAATGGGCAGTAGGCCCGAAGTAATTTCCTATCGTATTCAACTCGTGTGTGTGTGTGTGTGTGTGTGTGTGTGTGTGTGCGCGCGCGTGCGTGCGTGCGTGTATTTCTGTGTGCGTGCGCGCGTGCCCGTGTGTGTGTTTGTGTGTGAGTGTGTGTGCATGCGTGCGTGCGTGCTTGTGTGTGTGTGTGTGTGTGTGTGTGTGTGTGTGTGTGTGCGTGCGTGCGTGCGTGCGCGCGTGTGAGTGTGTGTGGCAGACGAGCACGCATCAGTCCGTGCGGAGTCGACATGGATTATGAATGCGTTGCGTGAGGAGATGGAGTCAGGGGTTAGTTCAGTTATAGTATCCCGCTCACTCCCGTGATCACGGCGTTACGAAACTAGATATAACTAACAGCACGATAAAACTCGGCGGCGAATCTACTTATGGTTCCATCTGGCGATCCTTTGTGTCTGCATTCGGTTCGAAATAGCGGTTAACTGTAACGACCTTATCACGCTACGTGTCGTCAAGCTCATGATGACGTCTTAGAGCGTAGTGGATTAGACTCGACTGACATTGAAGGTAATCGTTGGAAACAGACGCCAATCAGGCGGCAAAACGCGAAACACACCCGCGCCGTAAGTGCCCGGTTCTAACCGGGCAAATAATGTTCAAAGTTATGATAAGTAGTAGTTAAGATCTGAGTAGTCAGACAGTAAGTTCTTATCTGATAATTCCTCCTTTGTTCTTAATTAATTGATTGTTTAATTGATTCTTTGGCGAGACGACCTTTTATTATCTATTCTCAGACGTCCTTTGTATTTTCTATTATTTTGCGGGGGCGGGGCGCCTATTTCCATTTTCTGTTCTTGTAATCTCTTCCTTGTATTATCTTTTCTTCGAGAACGCTTCTTTTGATCTAATATTCTTATAAGCTCTTCTTTGGATTATATTATTAATTTTGGAGCACTTCTAGGTATATCCTGTTCTTATAATAACTTTGTATTCTTGATTATTAGCGGGCACTTCTTTGTGTGTTTTAATAATTATTAATATAAATGATAAATTACTTGTCTGCGTTCTTCGCAGGTGTACATGCAGCTCATGACAAAATCACGAGCGAGGTGACAATATTTGCCGAACGAATATCAATTCTTAGCCATGGATTTCCCGGCCACGCATTATTTTCGGCTCCCACCGATTTTCCCCGCTGTAAATTTCAGCCCGTACAAATTGCAGGGGGACGTCAGGCAATGACACACGTTACACACCTAGCGGGGCGTGCTAGAATGTCTGGCATTGACAGCACACATCTATTAGACGCCCGCCTAAAGTTTACACGCTTCAAAAATCGACACCTATCGCAAAAGCGCGCATGGAGCCGCGCGGAGGGTACGCGAACAAATAGTGAAAGCGAAAAAAGTTAAGCTCTGAAGCGATGGGGTATATTTAAAAAAATAAAAGAATAGCTACTACCTCTCTTAGTGCCAAAAAGGAAATGTCATACATTTGAAAAAAGAAGAAAATCTATGATTTTTTACGTGAACGCAACATGACGCCACTGCCTATATATGGTTTCTCTAAAATCGCTAGTAGTGCCTAAAGGCCGGCGCACACGAGAGTTATTTTACTCAAGTAAAATGACGCATGAGTAATTTTACTCACGTTTGCGGCGCACATTCGTTGAGTAAAATGACTCATGAGTCATTTGACTCAACGATCAAACGTGTTTGATAATTTTTGACTCATGCGTCATTTTACTCAACGTTTGCGGCGCGCTGAGTAAATTTACTCAACACTGGTACTCACAGCGCATGCGTGTAAATCATTTTGAAGATGGCTGCGACCAGTTTATGATGCGATCGGTTTGTTATGATTATTTTGATCAACATATCAGAACAAATCAAACATATTTATACCTAACTTTAAGAGCTACTGATAGTACTATCATTATTCTAACCCAATATATAAGTTTTGTTCGATATCTGTTGATATAATCGAATAAATAGCCCGATATTTCTAGGTACTATAACCGCGAGTCGCCCAAGTTTACAACCACCGGCGATCGGTTTGTATGACTAATACCTAATACTAATACATACAAAAACGGTACCTGTTGCTAAAAATCTCAATGTGACAGAAAGCCTTTGAATGGGCTTAATGCTTTCCCGCATTTGCGTGTCTTGGCGAGTTATGTATGGCGTTATAATTCGCAAGATGTCTTGAAAATCCTCTCGGTCCAGACGGTGGAATTGCCGGAATCTCTCAGGGTCTTCTGTGTCCAATTCCCGGAGGAGATTGGAGCACACCCCAGAGCGCTGTCGTCGTAAAATCCACCGTCTGGACCGGGAGGATTTTCAAGACATCTTGCGAATTATAACGCCATACATAACTCGCCAAGACACGCAAATGCGGGAAAGCATTAAGCCCATTCAAAGGCTTTCTGTCACATTGAGATTTTTAGCAACAGGTACCGTTTTTGTATGTATTTGGCTTAGTTTGCTTTTTTTCGGTTTGGTTTTGGTTGCTTTAATTTGCTTTAATTTGGCTTAGTTTGCTTTTTTTCGGTTTGGTATTGGTTGCTTTAATTTGCTTTAATTTGGCTTGGTTTGGTTTGGGATCCCTTGGTTTGGCTTAGTTTGGTTTGGGATCCCTTGGTTTGGCTTAGTTTGCTTTGTTTCGGTTTGGTATGGGTTGCTTTGGTTTGATTTGGCTTGGCTTGACTTGGTTTGCTCTCAGATGGTTTGCCTCATACTTCTTTGTAACCTCTGGCACATGAACTAGAGCGTATCGTGGCTATGTGTCACACGCACGCACGCACACACACACACACACACACACACACACACACACACACACACACACACACACACACACACACACACACAGCGACAGATGTCCGACGTGCGAAAATCGTATACGGGCGGAATTCCATATTTACGGCGACTCGCGCTGCCGGCGTGTATACGCATACACTGATGATCACGAGATGCCGTTGACGCCTCCGAAGCTCTAGCACATGTCTCTAATCAGGCTCCACGGAAATTGTCGCATTCCGCGCATTTTCGTTATCGTCATCGATATATATTTGCCGCTCGGCAGTCGTCGGCGACATCGGCCGACTACATTAATGAACAAACAGCCGGTTGCCGTTGTGTAGACAATATTTGCGTACTCGCGCGGGCGGGCGGAAGCATCGACCGGTGATTGGCGGCAGCGAGATTCAAAATGGAAATTATTTTCGGGCGGTCGTCTTATGCTGTATGTATATACACAGATTCGGTACATTTCTGTATGTATATACGCGTTCGGTGTGATTTGTTCTTTCGAATCGGCGTGAATCGTTTATTAGTGCGCGTATATAGAGCGCGCGTGCGTTCGGCTGTGTTCATTAACGAGCAAATAGCGCGTCTGTGTATAAAGCGATGGGAAATCACCAGCAGTACCCCGGCGGCGCCTCTTTGCAATGATCATCAGGTGCTATGATCACATACGTCTATATCAGAAGTAGATAATAGGGAATTGGCGGGAATTCCCTATTATCTACTTCTGGTCTATATGCGTGCTAAAGTTTATTGCGACGTGAGGTAGACGTGCAGTAAAGTTGTCTTCTCGTGCGAGTCTGTGGGGGTAAAGCCGCTGTCGTCTGTTGAAGAGAGGCGCGGAAGGAAATTGGCTGCAGCTGGCGTGAGTGGATATTAATCCGCCGGAATAATCCCGCAGAATCCGCCGCGTTAGAAAATATTGCTTGTCGAAAAGCGTTCTTATTGAATTCTTAAATCATTACGCTCGCACGTTTCGACAAATGCTAACATTTCCGATCAAAACGTAACCGTGGGAGTCGGGAAGACGGAACCTGAATATAAACTTTAGAGAACAGGGACATGAGGATAGAGTAGGCCTACTGGGAGCATAGTGTAAGGAGTCCAAGATAAATAAATATACAATTACATTATTATATTGTTAACAGCCTGTTTTCAGTCATGTACGTAAACCGACTTATATTCAAGCGCATGTATATAAGTCTGAAATTAAACGATTAGTTATTAATTAGATTATATAGATCCAATTGTCGCACGGTTGCGAGGGAAATATGGAGTTTTGTGGACCACGAAAATAAATGTTACCCTTGACCGGAGGTCAACATATAACAATGATTTACTCAGTCCACAAAACTCCATGTTTCCGTCATAACCATGCAGTGGTTATTTCGTTATATATACAAACAGAAGTACGTGTTACTTTTACTAGGGTAGAAAAGCCAAGATACCAAGGACAATAATTCTGCATACTAAACGTAGTCTACCCATGGTTTAAAATATAATGGCATAACTCAATAAGCAGGAACTCGAGTGTTACCATGAATATCCAATATCGTTCGTCCTTAATCGCTTTTCATATACATAATTCAAATCGTTAGACGCAGTAAATGGAGTGGAATTTACGCAAAAAGCGAGTAAAAAACCCGCATTTATTTCAAAACTGGCTTCAAACAATTGCCAGTGATACCTAAGGGATGGGGAAAGGTTTTGTTTACCGCATTCTATTTGTTTTTACTATTTTTGCGTTTTATCAAATCTGGTTTTCTGTCCTCGTGCAATGCTTCAACCGTTCCTTTGCCGGACATCGTGAATTCCAATCAAAGCGAGAAAGGCACCGCTCAGCGGACAACATTGATCTTCCCACGGGCAATATTGGTTTTAATTTCATGGCACGTGACATCTCCGCACCAATCTATAATTATGCGGTACTTTCCGCCGCCATATAACAAAGACCTGTATATATCACGGGTTCATGATCGCATCTCATATACTGCTAATTATGTGTGTACATGCACGCGTAGTTCTACCCCCGCGTTTCCTGTTACATTCCTATTATATTGATATATTACGCATTTGATTACAGCTGCAATCATCAAGCGGAAATTGGGAGTGCTATCGACGTGATTATATATAGACACGGACCCTAAGCATGCACATGCATGATTATGGCAAGCCTGCGCGCCTCCTCGCTACGGTAGGTACGTACCATACCCTTTATTACTGAAAGAAGCAGCAATTTGCATGGAAAAGTACCCTAGACATTCGGCCGAGTAAATTAACGAGAGACGATGAGCAGAAGAAAACTAGCCCACCGGAGATAGTAGCAAGAAGATTAAGATGACGAAGAATGAAAAGAAAAAGAAGCAGATGAAGTAGAAGAAGAAGAAGAAGAAGAAGAAGAAGAAGAAGAAGAAGAAGAAGAAGAAGACTGAGACGGAGACGGAGAGGAGGAAGGAGAAGCGAACAAAATAAGAACAAAAGACCGACAAAAAGGAGGAAGAGTAAGAAGAATTAGAAGAAGCAAAAAAATAAGAAGACGACGACGACGACGACGACGACGACGTCATAGGAGTAATTGTCCGGAGAGTATTTGTTAGAGGGTATTTGTCAGTGGGGTGATTGCCGGGAGGTATTTGTCCTGATACCGATGATGATGATGATGTTGATGATGATGATGATGATGTTGATGTTGATGTTGATGTTGATGATGTTGATAATGATTATGACAATGACAACGACGACGACGATGATAACGACGAAGACGAAGAAGACGAGGAAGGCGAAAAAAAGCTGAAACTGAAGTCGAAAAAGAAGAAGAAAAATACGACGACGATGAAGAAGAAGAAATAAGAAAGAGAAGAATGAGAACGATGAATAGCTGAAACGAGCGCGGTATAGAGCACTGTAGCTGGAACTAGCAGCGCTAGAAAGAGTCATTAGCAACAATGGCGAGTTATACTATTGAAGTAGCGGATATTAGATCGGGGGAAGGACAAGCGTGGGTGTGGACACACGCTCGCAGTGTGATTAGATACTGGCGACGTATAACCTGCGTCCTCTCAATGCCTACAGCTCCCACGACAACGCGCTGTCATAAGAAACTTCATAGTAAGAGAGGAAACCCGCAAGAGAGTGCGTCTAGGGGGCGAAGTTACCGCAACCCATAAAATAATTACCAATAGAATACAAGACCGCAAGATCCTATTCAATCGAATAATAGACTGTAACCATTAGAATAATAGACCGCAACTATAGAACCGCTACTAGTAGAATGTAGATCGCAACCAATAGAATATTAAACAGTAATCTGTAGAATAATAATAATAGACTAAAAAATAGACGGCGTTGGGAACATACGGATATGACGGAAGCAGCCGTTGAGGGGAACCAATAGCCGAGGTACTATACACACAGACAAATGATGCTACAAATGAAGGGCGAATGTATCTTTGTCGTCGTGGAACATGGTCTGTAAAATCGAAGTTAGGCCCATCATTCTCGCATCCCATGGGAGTTCCCGGATCACGTTCCTCTGTATGGTGTTAAGTTTTTAAACACGATGACTACGCGTTTCTGCCGCTGTCTGCTCTTACTTAATTCTGAGGATTTAATTATTTTCTCTGTCTGATTGTGTGTGGACAATTATCTACAGTGTCGGCTTGTGCTGACGAATATTATTTCATCAAGCTTATATAATGGGATATCCTATTATGGCATTATATATCCTATATATAATATATTATATTATTATAACATTTTTAATTATTTTTATTCAAAAATGCTCAACCTGTATTAACTGGCATACATCAGATTTAGAACCAGATGGTTTGAATTGTTGAAAAATTCTCATCTGCAATTTGTTCATATCTCAAGAACTACACCAGATAGAGTAATGGTTTGGTACCAAAAAATGTCCGCAATAACCCCCAAGTTTATATACATGTTCCATACATACGTGGGGTCTAAATACAATATTGTTGCCGTTATTTACCAAAAAGTGTATTTTCCGGCGGATTTTGTGCTCTAGAAATAAATGCTCAACACTTACGAGCTGGCATACATCGATTTGAATCCCACCCTAAATTGACAGAAACAGCAAAAAAACATTATATATGTTGAAAAAACAAGCTTACACTATTATGACCATTACGCCTAGCCTGGACTATATCTTACAGTGCCAATAATTACTCACATCGTAAAATTCCGATTCCACCTTAGCCCCGCTGTATGCCCCGTTCGTAGCCGAGTAAATAAATGGTCGCAATCCTATGTCAACCGACTACGATAACATAGCGGGAAGCATCGCACGATAGCTACCGTCGTTTGACAGTTCATTAGTTTCACTGTGTAGCGACTATACCTTAACGATTATGAATCACAGGACTGTCGTCACAGGCGACACGAATAACCTGATATTAAAAGCCGTGGTTGCTCGGGCACGCGCTTGATCCGTTCCTGTGTGTGCCTAGTAAGCACGTCGGGTGTCGCGACGCCCGCACCGATACGATCCGATACAATCCGTGTCAGACACATGCGGTGTGACGTTTATGCGGCGTATTTTTGCGGTCGCTCGTGGAGCGAGTTTCTTGGTATATAGTTAATACCTAGCTTTTACTACTACTACCGAAGCTTCGCAGTCCCCGAGTGGCGACAGTGCTTATCTAAAGTCTGCCTATCTAGTGATGGTCATGGTCATGGTCATGGTAATGGTCATGTTGTTGTTGATGGTGGTGGTGGTGGTGGTGGTGGTGGTGGTGGTGGTGGTGTAAGTTGTTGTAGTAGTTAGTAATTACCTCCGCCAAGGAGTTGGCAGGAGGTATGTTTTCACCGGCGTGTGTTTGTTCGGCGTGTGTTGTTGGTTTGTGGGTTTGTGTACAGCCTAACTGAAAACGTTATGAACGGATTTGGCATAAAATTTCCAGGATACGTCAGAGATGGGCTAACTTAGAATTGATGAAATTTTGGTGGTGATCCGAATCCAATTAATTAATTAATTAATTAATTAATTAATTAACTTTTCAGGCTAGGTCAGAAATGGGTAACTTAGAATTCATTACATTTTGGTGGTGATCCGGATCCAATTAATTATTTAATTAATTAATTAAATTTTTCAGCAGTGACAGAATTGAGCTGCTTTGGCGAGGTCTGTGCTCTCCGAGTGCTCTAGTTGTTTGTTGTTGTTGTGTTGTTGTTGTTGTTGTCTGTTGTTGGTGGTGTGGTGGTGGTGGTGTGGGTGTGCTTGGTGCTGCTGCTGCTGCCTGCTCCTGCTGCTCCTGCTGCTACTGCTGCTGCTGCTGCTCCCGCTGCTGCTGCTGCTGCTGCTGCTGCTTGCTGCTGCTCTTGGCTTTGGGGGAATGCCAAAGTGTAGTGTAATATATATCGTGGGCCTGGCGTTTCTCACGTATTGTATACGTAATCGCATATTGCCGATATGCAGCACTCCATGCACGAAATTGACAACTGCGGTCCAGGCGACGTTCATTGTCGACGAATTCGTTCAAAACATTATTTAAGCGTGAGCTTGCCCGAGCCGTTTCCATAGTCGGCAATGACGTCCGTCGCTCAAGGGGATGCGAACTTCTTCTAAACAGCTTTGGATGTATAGCGTGCGAGAGACAACTGATCGCATCACGGGTCGAGTTACGAGCTCGCAATTATTTCTCCCTCGATTCACTCTCTATATATAGGTATTTAAATTCGCCTTTCTATTATATTCTGCTCTTTTATTACAATTCACTTTATAGTAACGTGGGTACGTAGTGACCATGCTGCGTTTCGTGACGTCCATAGAACGGTTGCCACTCAAAGATCATCGGTATGGCAGAAATGGGGAGATTGTCAAGAAACACCTAGAAAGAAAATTTCGCGTTTTTGTTGCGAGCACGGATCTAAATTAGGCGTTAGAAGCACTCGTGGGGCCTGTTTGTGTGCGTGAGTGCGTGCATGCGGAGTGCGTGTGTGATTATGTGCTTGTGTGAGTCTGAGTGAGTTGCGTGTGGGCGTGCGTGAGTGCGTACGTATGTGGGTGTGCGTGTGTGTATTTATGTGTATGCTGTGTGTATGTGTGTTGTGTGTGGTGTGTGTGTGGTGTGTGTGTGTGTGTGTGTGTGTGTGTGTGTGTGTTTGTGTGCGTGTTTGTGAGCGTGTGCGTGGAACCATGTGTGTGTCCGTGCGTGCGTGGGTGCGTGCGTGCGTGAATGTGTGTTTATGCGTGTTTGCGTGAGACCCTGTGTGCGTGCGTGTGCACATATGTGTGTGCTGTATGTGTGTGTGTGTGTGTGTGTGTGTGTGCGTAGTGTGTGTGTGTTTTAATGGGTATGCGTGCGTGCGTGCGTACGTGTGTGCGTGCGTGTGCACCTCTGTCCTGCATGTGTGTGTGTGTGTGTGTGTGTGTGTGTGTGTGTGTGTGTGTTGTGTGTGTGTGTGTGTGTGTGTGTGCGCGCGCTCTCTGATCTACAGCCCACAGGTGTTTACATCAGTTCTATAGTCTTTACCTGACAACTCTCTCTCGCAACCTGACAACGCTCTGCCCTTACCTGAGACCCTGGCGTGATACACGATACTTACTACGATAACGTAATCTGTTTATAATAGCGACTCGGGTGGCAGGCC
>NW_014577511.1:42404-44904 GCF_000485595.1 Priapulus caudatus
TGTGCTTGGTGCTGCTGCCTGCTGCCTGCTCCCTGCTGCTCCCTGCCTGCTACTGCTGCTGCTGCTGCTCCCGCTGCTGCTGCATGCTGCTGCTGCTGCTGCTGCTGCTGCTTGGCTTTTGGGGGGAATGCCAAAGTGTAGTGTAATATATATCGTGGGCCTGGCGTTTCTCACGTATTGTATACGTAATCGCATATTGCCGATATGCAGCACTCCATGCACGAAATTGACAACTGCGGTCCAGGCGACGTTCATTGTCGACGAATTCGTTCAAAACATTATTTAAGCGTGAGCTGCCCCGAGCCGTTTCCATAGTCGGCAATGACGTCCGTCGCTCAGGGGATGCGAACTTCTTCTAAACAGCTTTGGATGTATGCGTGCGAGAGACAACTGATCGCATCACGGGTCGAGTTACGAGCTCGCAATTATTTCTCCTCGATTCACTCTCTATATATAGGTATTTAAATTCGCCTTTCTATTATATTCTGCTCTTTATTACAATTCACTTTATAGTAACGTGGGTACGTAGTGGACCATGTGCGTTTCGTGACGTCCATAGACGGTTGCCACTCAAGATCATCGGTATGGCAGAAATGGGGAGATTGTCAAGAAACACCTAGAAAGAAATTTCGCGCGTTTTGTTGCGAGCACGGATCTAAATTAGGCGTTAGAAGCACTCGTGGGTGCCTGTTTGTGTGCGTGAGTGCGTGCATGCGTGAGTGCGTGTGTGATTATGTGCTTGTGTGAGTCTGAGTGAGTGCGTGTGGGCGTGCGTGAGTGCGTACGTATGTGGGTGTGCGTGTGTGTATTTATGTGTATGCTGTGTGTATGTGTGTGTGTGTGTGTGTGTGTGTGTGTGTGTGTGTGTGTGTGTGGTGTGTGTGTGTGTGTTTGTGTGCGTTGTTGTGAGCGTGTGCTGGAACATGTGTTGTGGGCGTGCGTGCGTGGGTGCGTGCGTGCGTGAATGTGTGTTTATGCGTGTTTGCGTGAGACCCTGTGTGCGTGCGTGTGTACATATGTGTGTGTGTATGTGTGTGTGTGTGTGTGTGTGTGTGTGTGTGTGTGTGTGTGTGTTTATGGGTATGCGTGCGTGCGTGCGTACGTGTATGCGTGCGTGTGCACCTTTGTCTGCATGTGTGTGTGTGTGTGTGTGTGTGTGTGTGTGTGTGTGTTGTGTGTGTGTGTGTGTTGGGTGTGTGTCGCGCGCTCTCTAGTCTACAGCCACAGGTGTTTACATCAGTTCTATAGTCTTTACCTGACACTCTATCTCGCAACACTGACAACGCTCTGCCCTTACCTGAGACCCAGGCGTGATACACGCGACTTACTACGATAACGTAATCTGTTATAATAGCGACTCGGGTGGCAGGCCTATATTGTAACCGTGCAGAAGATTATTGCTGGGAGATCGAGGGGAAGGGGAGGAGAAAGACAGAATGAAGAATGTGTGTGCTGAGAAGAGAGAGAGAGAGAGAGAGAGAGAGAGAGAGAGAGAGAGAGAGAGCTAGGAGATGAGCGATGAAGAAGAGCGGGGAGAGGGACAGTCACACACAGACGCAGACCAATAGAGACAGAGACAGAGACAGAGACAGAGACAGAGACAGAGACAGAGACAGAGACAAAGACAGAGACAGAGACAGACAGACAGAGAGAGAGAGAGAGAGAGAGAGAGAGAGAGAGAGAGAGAGCGAGAGAGAGACGAATGCAGACCGATAGAGACGAAGGCAGAGACAGAGACAGGCAGATACAGACAGAGACATAGAGCGAAAGAGAGACACAGAGAGAGAGAGAGAGAGAAAAAGAAAGAGAGAGAGAAAGAGAGAGAAAAAGAGAAAAAAAAAAAGAGAGAGAGAGAGAGAGTGCCGAACCAACGCTTGCTTTAATACAACCGTCTGGACGCCACGCTGCGACATGCGACACATGAACTACCTATAATGTCATCATCTTGTTCTCGTCTCGTCTCGTGTGGGTCCGCGCGCGGGCAGGGCATCACTCACGATCCGTAATCACGGCCAGGTAACATGATTATCGTTGTCAACGGACGCATTAGCCCGGAAACGGGATTACGTGATCTCCAGCATGACGACGCGTAATATCAGTCCGTTCGTCTCGTCTCTACGGCAATGTGCGGCCGCCGCCATGCTGGAAACCAGTAGTAGCAGCAGAACGGCAGCTGCTCAAAACCTCTCTGCACGCATATACTCTGTGACTGCGCAATTTTCCGGGTGGGTCCCACCCCTCCCCTCCGCGCCTTCCCCCGCCGCCGTGCGCGCAATCAAGTTATTACGTTTAGAAAATCAGATGCGACGATGTACGCAGGAAAGATAAAATACGGAGGTAGATGAATCCGATGTACGCGGATGCGGTTTTGATGCAATTAGTACTGGCGGTATATGGAATCTATGCATGTAGTGTGGAGAGGTGAAGACTGCAGATGATGCAACTATATGTTTCGTTTAGCGGGCGGGTACTATTGTTGGTTTGTGGGTTTGTGTACAGC
>NW_014577511.1:50462-59396 GCF_000485595.1 Priapulus caudatus
CTCTCTCTCTCTCTCTCTCTCTCTCTCACTCCCTGTCTCTGTCTTTCTCTCTCTCTCCTCTCTCTCTCTGTTCTTGTCGTCGTTGGTCACATTAGGGCCTAGGCTGCGACACCGCGCGCGACACCGACGGCCGCGCCGTGCGCGCCATAATCATCTTCAGGCTTCCGCCACGCGGGGCGCAGCTCGCAGGCTGGTGCCATGTGTGATGCAGCATGCATAGCTTCGTAGTGATTTTAATGGAGCCAGCACGATTGCTCGATGTACCTCCAACAAACAAAAATGTCGGCCGAAATACACGCCATAAACATGTGTGTGTGTGTAACGGGGGGCGGTATGTGTGTGCTGTGTGTGTGTGTGTGTGTGTGTGTGTGTGTGTGTGTGTGTGTGTGTGTGTTGTGTGTGTGTGTGGTGGTGCGTGTGTGTGTGTGTGTGTTTGTGTGTGGTGTGTTGTGGTGGTGTGTGTGATCAGTGTGTGTTCGGCGATGTGTGTCCTGTGTGTGTGCGTGCGTGTGGGTGTGTGTGACGTGTGTGGCGTGCGTGTGTGCTGTGTGAGGTGTGTCTGTTTGAGGTGTGCGTGCGCGTGTGTGTGTGTGTGTGGATGGTGTGTGTGTGTGTGTGCGTGCGGTTGTGGTGTAGGCTGTGTGTGTCGTGGTTTGTTTTTGGGGCGTTTGCGCGCTGGGTGCGTGTGTGTGTGTGTACGCGCGTTGCGTGTGTTGTGAGCGTGCGCTGCGTTGTGTGTCCGTTGCGCCTGCGTGTGTGTGAAGCGTGCGTGCGTCGCTGTGTGTGTGCGCCTGCGTGGTTGGTTGCTGTGGTGTGTGTCGTGCGTGCATGCGTGTGGCGTGTGCGTGATGTCATCACGAAATCCGGCGACGTACACCAGAAGGGACGTACGCGGCGACCCCGCACACGTAATCACCCGCGCTAGTTACCGCTGACCTTCCGTGCGGGTTTTCACCCCGCCGTCCATCGATCCTGCCCCTCCTCCGCTCAGTTTTTTAAGAGGATTCTACTATCAGACGCGCGAGAGCAGATGTAGACAGACAACAGCTGAAGTGTTCGCGGCGGCCGATTGAAAGGTCTTTTCTGTCACGAGTGTAAAATGTGCGTTTTAACACACGCCTTGTTTGTAATCAGCGATAATCGTCATGCAGGTGCTAGAACCCGTCCGCCCAACGGATTACCGATCTGTGGTTTCATTGCAGTCACCGCCTGTGGCGGACGGCGCGCGTAGGCAAGAGACTTGTCTTAGCTAAAGCGAATTAATCGAATACGTGGGCGCGAAAGCGAATTCGCCTTGCGATAAAGTTTTTTTTCTGTTTCGACGCTCGTGGGCATTTCCTACACTTTGCGTCAGATGCGTTGTGTTTGAGGGCGTGGTGGTGGAGGGAGGTGAGGGGTAGCCTTGGCGGGGCTAAGAGCAATCGAGGCAGATTTGTAGAAATCTCGCACAAATCTGTTTAATTCGAGCAATCCGGTTGTCGAGACAAACTAAAAATAATAATTGATATTTCGTTCGCCACGCCGCGTTTGCGCCCCGATATCACTCCTAAGTATGAGAGAGAGAGAGAGAGAGAGAGAGAGAGAGAGAGAGAGAGAGAGAGAGAGAGAGAGAGAGAGAGAAGGCGAGAGAGAGAGAGAGAGAAGTTTTTTCCACAATACGTGCGTATACTAGACGAGCAATATCTACCTGTCTAGTCTAGCTGTCTGTCTGTCTGTCTGTCTGTCTGTCTGTCTGTCTGTCTGTCTGTCTGTCTGTCTGTCTGTCTCACTGTTTGTCTGTCTGTTTGTCTATCTGACCGATCGTCTATCTATCTAACTCGTTATCTATCTATTGAACTATCTATCCTTCTATTCTTTTATTCTTCTATGGATCTATTCAGCCATCAATCTGCTTCTATACCGTTAAACAGATGTCTATACGTTAAAATAATTATTGACCCAGAAAGTGTAACTATCAAAAGACAAATATAATTAAATGTCTACGTAATAAATTACAAATAAATGTATATGTAACAATTAGATGCAGAACTTGTATATAACAACGATAACTGAAGTAAACACAACAAGTCTGAAGGTGACCGTAAAATCGTACGTTGGCGGGAGAGTACAATGACACAAACATTTCCAACGCGGGTGATAACAGTGTTGTTTATACAGGGATTTTTGGTCCGGTCGATCGAAAATGATTTTCGATGGCACGCGAAAGCACTGCGCAACTTTCTAAAGAATTTAACCTTCCAAAAACGTAATGGCGGCGATCATATTTCGTAGCGTCGATGTATAATATATTACAACAATTAATGTTGGCATATACGATTTATTATGCAGTACAGTTTTATGCAATAAAATTCTAGGGTATAGTATCCCTTTTACTATTGTGCTAGCTAAGAATCGCAAATTAAATAATTGTTAGCTAGTTTTTTTTGCTTACAGTGTGTTTCATAGATGTTGGAATCTTTTGTAAGAAACAATGAACGAGACAGTAGAATACAGTAATTTGATCATAAAAGGCAACTAGGGGTATCTAACGACGGCTTAATATTTCACTTTACGAGCAATCATTTGTTTGCTTACGCAAGTAAAAACAACTACTTACTTTATTACTTATTTATTACTTACTACTTACTTTATTACTTATTTATTACTTACTACTTACTTTATTACTTTATTACTTACTACTACTAGTGGAATGTTTTCCCGTAACCACTGGCTTGCCCTGCGACGTTATTTTTCAATATTTTCATTTTTCGTGTCACTATATTACTTTGTATTGCTTATGTGTAACATTAATAAGGTTGTCTTCGAAGTTAACCCAATGACTGAAAACTTTTCTTTTTGCCGACCGGACTATTTTTATCAGCCGAGCCTCACTGTAATTGAGTTTCTTAGACGAAAGTAACCGAACGCACGTCGGGCGCGTCTGCATGTTAAATTCATTACGGAACGTGCCTCACGAAAAACGCGCTCTAAACAAATGCGTCAGAGTCAATTCCATCGGCGACGAAGATGTTAGGCGCGTGTCTGGATAATTGAGTGCCATCCGTCGGCTCGGTTTGCGCGCGGCGACGGAAATCAGCCGACGTCTGCGCGCGGCGACGGAAATCAGCCGACGTCTGCGCGTGTTTACAGCTCTCTCGTGAGCGCTTGTAAATGGGAAAGTTGTTGTCGGTATGCGGCGCGACATCCTCCGGCGTCCGTGTCGCTGGTATGCACCTTATTTCCGCCTATACTCACAAACATACACACACATAAACACACGCACACACACACATATACACACACGCATAAACACAGGCACACACACCCACACACATAAACACACGCACACATACACACACATAAACACACACACACACACACACACACACACACACACACACACACACACACACACACATGTCATGAATACCGTTGATTAATCAATGTGTAAATCGTCGTTGTGTAACTATCGTGTTGTCACTGTGCGGGAGCGTGGGCGGGGCAAACAGTGGGAAGGTGACGGCACTGGCTTCACCCCCACAGCTATGGTCATCGACCCCTGCACCGTAAGGAAGCTAAAGATAAGATAGAGTACAATCCTGCTGAAGGACAAAATAGAGAGTGAGTAAGCGAGAAGAGAGGTTAATGAGAGAGAGAGAGAGAGAGAAATATATAGACACGTACATACAGAAAAAGAGAGAGGGAGAGAGAGAGAAGCGAACAGAGAGAGAGGGTCGGAGAGAGAAGCAGACAGAGCAAAGAGAGAAAGAGAGAGAGAGAGTAAGAGAAAGAGATGTGAAGATGAGGAGAGAGAGATAGAGAGAGAGAGAGGAGGGAGCGCTCCGGAGGGAGCTGAACAGAGAGAGAGTGGAGAGAAGAGAGAGAGAGAGCAGAGAGTAGATTAATGAGGAGAAGAGAAAGGGAGAGATGAGTAGAGAGGAGAGAGAGAGAGAGAGAGAGAGAGAGAGAGAGAGAGAGAGAGAGATAGAAGGATATAGGTAGAGAGAGATGGGGAGTGAGATAGCGAGAGCGAGGTAAAGAGAGTGGGATGAAAAGAAAGTGACAAGAAGGCGCGCGCGAGAGAGAAAGAGAAGCAAATAGAGAAGGGGCAGTGAAAGCCTGTATACTGATAAACAGAAGGGAAATGCACGGGGAAAATATTACAGAGGACAATAACGACTAAACACACAGCGGAGAATTCTAAACGTTTGCTATTTCAAGATGTAAAATGCAAAGAGTTTAGCTAAGATGGAATACAACTTTTAAGTGTTTTTGTTTTTATTAGATATTATATTGATTCATTTGCTTTTATTCACTCCTGATAATATATAAATATATATATGTATATATATGGTCTAAAAGCAAGTGAATATCTGACGCCAGTCTACTAATATAATTATAATCGATTGGCCTAATATACATAAACGACTAAACCTCGATAAATTATCTATACACATGCACGCACACGCGTACGTACGCACGTAAACACACGCACACACATGTGCGCTCGCACATGCGCAGACATACGTGCGCTCGCACATGCGCAGGCACATTACGCGCATACACAGTCTATGTAGGTGGTATCCATCCTTCTTAATTGTATGTCGCTTAAAATCTGTAATGTCGCTTATAGTTGCCTTACGTATATGGAATCGGATCTGTCTATTAATTCATAGTCTAGCGTATTTTATATAGCTGAATATATATTTGACTCGTTCGCTCGTATAATGTTGTGAATCTGTCGGTCGCGTCGCACTCGTTGTTCCATGAGTCGAAACATTACGCTATTACGTAAAAACGTAATGCAGCTACATATTATTACGCATCCGTTTGTGTGATGAGAGATTCTGTTTTGAAACCTCGCCCACACAGGTCCGTCTCGCCGTCGTGTAATATAAGTGCAAATGCGAATTTCCGGAGAAGAGAGACGCGCGGCCAGATAATTTCATTCGACCGCATATTTCATCGGGAAATCGGTTCGGAAACGTCTGAAGGAGAAAACTGTCAACATTGTTCCGTAGTTTACCGAATGTTTATTCCGTGTATTGCGCGCAAACAGTCGAATTCAATCCGATGCCAGTACCGCTCACACCGATAAACAAATTCCGCGCTCAACGATTGCGCTTCTCGCTCGCTGTGTGTGTGTGTGTCTTTTAACAAACGTTTAGCGAAAAGAAATGGCGTTTCGTAACGATTAAAAGTAAACAGAGTGTTTCCGAGCAAAACCGCGAGTGTATGTAATGCGACATAACGAAAAATCTAACGCAACGGGTTGAATTACCAGTAATAATAGTTTTGAGATGTAAAGGGATACACGGTTTAATTCGATATTTTCCTTTTTTGATAATACCAATAAAGTATCGTGTATGCGTGCGTGAGTATGCGTGTGCGTGTACGTCTGCGTGAGCGTGCGCGTGCGCGTGCGTGTACTTGTGCGTGTAAATCATGCATGCATGCGTGTGCATGTGCGCGTAAGCGTTTGTAAGCGTTGTGTGTGTGCGTATGCGTGCGTACGTGCGTGCGTCCGAACACATGCTGTGTGAGAGAGAGATTTTAAAACATCAACCCCGCTGGTTCCTGTTTGGATTGCGAAATTATCCCGAGTTCGCTTGAGGCGAACTCGAACTCTACCCCGTGTGCGCATGCGCGATTCGATTACCATTCGTTACGAAATGGATTCTTGACTTCGTAGTTTATAAGTCTGTGTCGACTCTGATCACGCCATTTCATTTTACAACACTGTAGTGCGTTCCGTATTAAAGTGGGTTAAGAAAAGAAGGTGCGTATACATCATTGCCTCCAAAGTATGCTCGACATTTTGCTAACGAACCGCAGATAAATGAGTTTACATGTAACACTACGACCTCGTGGTGTAAGTACGGTAGTTCTGAGATTGACAAGGGGCGGGGGTTAGTATTGAAACTTAAACAATAACTAGTGGGGTGAGTATTAAAACTCCTGCATACACCATATGTATGTTGTGTGTGTGTGTGTGTGTGTGTGTGTGTGTGTGTGTGTGTGCGCGTGTGTGTGTTGTGTGTGCGCGTGCGCGTGTGTGCGTGCGTGCGTGTGTGTGTGTGTGTGCGCGTGTGTGTGTTGTGTGTGCGCGTGCGCGTGTGTGCGTGCGTGCGTGTGTGTGTGTGTGCGTGCGCGCGTGCGTGTGGACTTCGCCGAGAGTAAAACCGGTGTCCGTTGATTTAATAAAGCTAATAAAGCCGGCATATGTGGAGTGAGGTGAACTGACCAGAGCGCCTAGCTCCCGCCGGTGCGGCTCCCAGAGATCCCGTTGTGAGAAACAAAAGTTGTCTTAAAATTTGTCTTAACTTCTCACATACACAGTTGACAGAAACGAGGTAAAGTTACGGGTTTTTGTCATACGCAGCGTATAGAGGTCCGGTCTATGCGAAAATGTTCACGTTAAGACCAACATCAAGACTAATTTAGCTTCTGACGACGCGGAGCTTCAGAATTCCCGTGTCCTTCAAGCCCGCCCTTCAAACTTCATAATATCCGCACGCGGAAAACGCCACCCGATGTTCTTGCTGAGCGACAATGCGGACGATGTGTGTGTGTGCGTGCGTGCGTGCGTGCGTGCGTGCGTGCGTGTGTGCGCGCGCGCGCGTGTGTGTGTGTGTGTGTGTGTTAGGGCCTACGCTCTATCGTCGCCTGCTGACGTGTATACGCGCCCCCACGCGGTACGCTGCCTGCATCCACCGGCAGCTCGTACCTGCGCACTACCGCCGTCTCATCGTCAAGACTGGTGGCGCGAGCGCGTGCATGACGATTGATTGGAGCTCCTACTCTGCCCGTGCGTATTTAAACTCGCATATAGCTTGACGCGCCACGACTGGACACGCATTGAACGAAAGGCACCGGAAGACTGTGGATAATAGCAAAGTTGCGTTTGGGGAAATCCGAACGCCTGCTCTCGCGTACGATCCCGCACTCGCGGGCTGTGTAGCTAGCACATACACACACATACTTTCTCTCTCTACGCGAGTATAGTAACTCGAAACGCACGCGAGGCACATACACACAGAGACTATCTCCCGAAATCGGTGAATGTACATTGTAGAGTGTGACTCGGTGAAGGAAAAGTCGTCCGGCTCGTCCAGCAATCTCCAACTTTGAAGGTGAGTGAACACAATTAGATCGACTCGAATTTGAAGGATTGTTTGTTCGAAGTGTTTCACCTTGACATGCTATCAGGATGAAGACGGAGAACTTGATCAAATTCGAGCTGAGTTAATTGCCGACTTTGTGTTATAAAGTCCCGCCGATGCGTTGAGATTGCTTTCACAATTGGCACATATCGAAACGGGTTATTTCATTAGCGATTGTCTCGCTGGTATCGATCTTTCATTGGTATCGGGTTTCTCTCATTGATACCAAGACGCTAATGTTCGCTAGCGGTAACCAATATATGCGTTAACGAAAATCAGTGAAAATCGTTGAGAGAAATTCACGCAAGGTTAGCTACCGATCTCGTAATAAAGATGTTCTATGGGGTCTAATGGAGAATGTCCAGAGTCCAGTCATCGCGAGTGTGGCGTAAAGAAATATTTCTGAATATACACAAGGGTTATCTTGAGATAATAGATGATATAGTGAGATAGCATCGTAAATGAATGTCGTAGGAGATTGGAAAACATAGTGTGGAAATGTAATTGGAAATGTAGCAAGAGTATATAATAGAGAATATATTGAGTAATTATAATAATTAAATATCGTATGAGAATAAAGAGGAGAATACGTGGGTTTATATGGTATAGAATCATGAAGGAAACACATTAATGGGATAGCGTATGAATATACTGAAGTCACTAATCACACGCGAACATCTCAGGAAAACATTACAGGGGATTATTTTATTAGAATAAGGTGCATTCGCGTAATTGCATGACTGATCGTAATCTTGTATATGTTAACATAGTATTGGCGGGTAAATTGTAGAAAAATATCATAAAGAAATGTCGCAGGAGAATTTTCTAGTGGAACATTTTAAGAGAACATCTCATGGATCATCGTTGTTTAATGTGACTAATACACCCTAGGTAGTTAACGTGAGAGCTAGTCAGCGGCTGCTACACTCATGTTAATGTAAGAGCTATAGTCACTAATTGCTACACCCATGTAAATGTAAGAGTTAGTTATATATAGTAACTGCTACACCCATGTTAATGTAAGGGCTAGTCAGTAACTGCTACACCCATGTTAATGTAAGGACTAGTCAGTGATTGCTACACCCATGTTAATGTAAGGACTAGTCAGTGACTGCTACACCCATGTTAATGTAAGGACTAGTCAGTAACTGCTACACCCATGTTAATGTAAGGACTAGTCAGTAACTGCTACACCCATGTTAATGTATGGACTAGTCAGTGACTGCTACACCCATGTTAATGTAAGGAATAGTTAGTAACTGCTACACCCATGTTAATGTAAGGACTAGTCAGTGACTGCTACACCCATGTTAATGTAAGGAATAGTTAGTAACTGCTACACCCATGTTAATGTAAGGACTAGTCAGTGACTGCTACACCCATGTTAATGTAAGGACTAGTCAGTGACTGCTACACCCATGTTAATGTAAGGGTCAGTGACTGCTACACCCATGTTAATGTAAAGACTAGTCAGTAACTGCTACACCCATGTTAATGTAAGGACTAGTCAGTGACTGCTACACCCATGTTAATGTAAGGACTAGTCAGTGACTAGTCAGTAACTGCTACACCCATGTTAATGTAAGGACTAGTCAGTGACTACTACACCCATGTTAATGTAAAGACTAGTTAGGGACTGTTAAGTTTAACCGTTATCCTGGTTAATTAAAACTCATTCGCCACAACTTGGTCCTAACGCGCTCTACCGTACACGTACGGTGGGGATTACCATAACGACGAGGAAGCGTCTGACGCGTACGTATATGGCAGGCGAGGTGGGACACAAATGGTA
>NW_014577511.1:59406-63001 GCF_000485595.1 Priapulus caudatus
TATATGTATGTTGTGTGTGTGTGTGTGTGTGTGTGTGTGTGTGTGTGTGTGTGCGCGTGTGTGTGTTGTGTGTGCGCGTGCGCGTGTGTGCGTGCGTGCGTGTGTGTGTGTGTGTGCGTGCGCGCGTGCGTGTGGACTTCGCCGAGAGTAAAACCGGTGTCCGTTGATTTAATAAAGCTAATAAAGCCGGCATATGTGGAGTGAGGTGAACTGACCAGAGCGCCTAGCTCCCGCCGGTGCGGCTCCCAGAGATCCCGTTGTGAGAAACAAAAGTTGTCTTAAAATTTGTCTTAACTTCTCACATACACAGTTGACAGAAACGAGGTAAAGTTACGGGTTTTTGTCATACGCAGCGTATAGAGGTCCGGTCTATGCGAAAATGTTCACGTTAAGACCAACATCAAGACTAATTTAGCTTCTGACGACGCGGAGCTTCAGAATTCCCGTGTCCTTCAAGCCCGCCCTTCAAACTTCATAATATCCGCACGCGGAAAACGCCACCCGATGTTCTTGCTGAGCGACAATGCGGACGATGTGTGTGTGTGCGTGCGTGCGTGCGTGCGTGCGTGCGTGCGTGCGTGTGTGCGCGCGCGCGCGTGTGTGTGTGTGTGTGTGTGTAGGGCCTACGCTCTATCGTCGCCTGCTGACGTGTATACGCGCCCCCACGCGGTACGCTGCCTGCATCCACCGGCAGCTCGTACCTGCGCACTACCGCCGTCTCATCGTCAAGACTGGTGGCGCGAGCGCGTGCATGACGATTGATTGGAGCTCCTACTCTGCCCGTGCGTATTTAAACTCGCATATAGCTTGACGCGCCACGACTGGACACGCATTGAACGAAAGGCACCGGAAGACTGTGGATAATAGCAAAGTTGCGTTTGGGGAAATCCGAACGCCTGCTTTCGCGTACGATCCCGCACTCGCGGGCTGTGTAGCTAGCACATACACACACATACTTTCTCTCTCTACGCGAGTATAGTAACTCGAAACGCACGCGAGGCACATACACACAGAGACTATCTCCCGAAATCGGTGAATGTACATTGTAGAGTGTGACTCGGTGAAGGAAAAGTCGTCCGGCTCGTCCAGCAATCTCCAACTTTGAAGGTGAGTGAACACAATTAGATCGACTCGAATTTGAAGAATTGTTTGTTCGAAGTGTTTCACCTTGACATGCTTTCAGGATGAAGACGGAGAACTTGATCAAATTCGAGCTGAGTTAATTGCCGACTTTGTGTTATAAAGTCCCGCCGATGCGTTGAGATTGCTTTCACAATTGGCACATATCGAAACGGGTTATTTCATTAGCGATTGTCTCGCTGGTATCGATCTTTCATTGGTATCGGGTTTCTCTCATTGATACCAAGACGCTAATGTTCGCTAGCGGTAACCAATATATGCGTTAACGAAAATCAGTGAAAATCGTTGAGAGAAATTCACGCAAGGTTAGCTACCGATCTCGTAATAAAGATGTTCTATGGGGTCTAATGGAGAATGTCCAGAGTCCAGTCATCGCGAGTGTGGCGTAAAGAAATATTTCTGAATATACACAAAGGTTATCTTGAGATAATAGATGATATAGTGAGATAGCATCGTAAATGAATGTCGTAGGAGATTGGAAAACATAGTGTGGAAATGTAATTGGAAATGTAGTAAGAGTATATAATAGAGAATATATTGAGTAATTATAATAATTAAATATCGTATGAGAATAAAGAGGAGAATACGTGGGTTTATATGGTATAGAATCATGAAGGAAACACATTAATGGGATAGCGTATGAATATACTGAAGTCACTAATCACACGCGAACATCTCAGGAAAACATTACAGGGGATTATTTTATTAGAATAAGGTGCATTCGCGTAATTGCATGACTGATCGTAATCTTGTATATGTTAACATAGTATTGGCGGGTAAATTGTAGAAAAATATCATAAAGAAATGTCGCAGGAGAATTTTCTAGTGGAACATTTTAAGAGAACATCTCATGGATCATCGTTGTTTAATGTGACTAATACACCCTAGGTAGTTAACGTGAGAGCTAGTCAGCGGCTGCTACACTCATGTTAATGTAAGAGCTATAGTCACTAATTGCTACACCCATGTAAATGTAAGAGTTAGTTATATATAGTAACTGCTACACCCATGTTAATGTAAGGACTAGTCAGTGACTGCTACACCCATGTTAATGTAAGGCCTAGTCAGTGACTGCTACACCCATGTTAATGTAAAGACTAGTCAGTAACTGCTACACCCATGTTAATGTAAGGACTAGTCAGTGACTACTACACCCATGTTAATGTAAAGACTAGTTAGGGACTGTTAAGTTTAACCGTTATCCTGGTTAATTAAAACTCATTCGCCACAACTTGGTCCTAACGCGCTCTACCGTACACGTACGGTGGGGATTACCATAACGACGAGGAAGCGTCTGACGCGTACGTATATGGCAGGCGAGGTGGGACACAAATGGTATTTAGTGACTATCATCTATTCCATTTAGTGACAGTCATTAAATCAACCAATCAGATACAACTTATTTTTTCTCAGCCAATCATAGGCATGGAATTATTGACAAACACTAAATGATTTAATGATAGACACTAAATTATTTAGTGACAGTCCCTACAAATACCATTTGTGTCCCACCTCGCCTGCCATATATGCGTATATAGCTCGAGTCCGATTTCGAATGCGCTAGCTTAGCTCTCTGCTTGAGTTAACTAATTAATTGCGCGGCCAGGTGAAATATAAAGCACCTCGCCGTGGAATTATTTCCGCTGCATTGCATCTCGTGGCGTTTCCCGTCCGCGAGACAAATGTACGTTATTACGGTAGATGAATTATCTCTGGCCGCCATGTATAATGAATAATTGAATGTTCCGCTTTCATCAAAATTTCTCCGGCGAAGCTGGATTCGATTCGGTTTGCGAACTAGACACGGGGAAGATTGTAGCCTGAATAAATTGCTTGTCCCTTAAATTATATGCGAGCAACATAACTAACTATATATATGCTATAATTAAGGAAATATAAATGATGTTGTATACTGGGAGGCTAGGATAATAATATAGGGGTGTCTGTGAAGTCACGAATGAGGAGACATGAAAGAATAATAGACTCAGGTTCTATTTGATTGCTGTAAACAGCACGCGTGTCCTGTCTCAGCGTATATAGCACTTACATCAGTCGTCCGTATGATTAAAAGGTGTTCCATATATATCACGTGTGCGATTTTTCCGTACCGTTTATAGCGTGTTAATAAAATAGTTTTTATTATATATATATTATATTATACGCTCACGCACGTACATACACACACACACGCACGCATACACGCACACGCACATGCACACACACACGCACACACACACACACGCACGCACGCACGCACGCACGCACGCACGCACGCACACACGCACACACACAGACACACACACACACACATAAGCACAAGCACAAGCACACGCACACGCACACGCATACGAACACGCACACATGCACGCACATGCACACGCACAGAAACGCACACGCACACGCACACGCACACGCACACGGACACGCACACGCACACGCACACGCACACGCACAC
>NW_014577511.1:63011-69375 GCF_000485595.1 Priapulus caudatus
CACACACACACACACACACACACACACACACACACACACACACACATACATACACACACCGACTGATGCTCGAATGAGGTTCTATAATAACTGCTACTCAAACGCACACCGCGTGAAAAGGCACAAACGCCCGCACGCGAGCAATCGAACACGCCTGTGGGCGCACACACGCACGCACGCACTATATTATGCGTGCATTCAGCATAATATAATAAACAGTAGTGTCGAAATTTCAGTTAACTGCTCATCTTTTATTCCGCATTGCACGGGCGAGTGACGTCGAATTAAACAGATTTATTTTTGCAACCATTAGCGTTCAACGCGATCTGTAATCGCCGAGTCGTGACACAGAACAAGGCATAAACGCTGGCTTGTTTTTGCAGCGTTATGTAAATCAAGAGTCCATACTAGAAAATAGACTCTTGATATTAATCTTAATTTTTACATTATAGACATTTCTATTATGGACTCTTGATATAAATCCAACTTACAGCCCTCGCGCTCACCGACTACCCCATATTGCCTCCTACACACATCGATCACCGCTGTCGATAGTTGTGCGCCGATACTGCTGGAAAAAGCTAGTCAGCTATTATACTACATTAGTTAATATTAAGCTTGTAGAGCGACGGAAAAGAATGCACGTCATTCGACGCGCGTTGCTATGTGTATGTATAACAAAATGATTGTATAACCTCTTACCTGACCATCATCTATTAGAGCTGATGGGCATTTTACGCGCGGATCTTTCGCTACGTTGAGCATCGGATCGTTCACGTGTATCCATGAATTATCTCGTATAGTCAAGCGCGTCCCGTCGAGACTGGAACGCAATTTAACCTAGTCGTGTTCTAGAGTTGTGAATGATTTTAACAAACATTTTTTAACCGTCAGGAGACGCGTGCTGAACGTGGTGCGTACATTGTAATATGCCGGGAAGAATTGGCGATGAGCTCACTGGAGATCAACGATATTTATAGATTGCACGTCGAACCTTTTATCAATGTTATCTCGCATTTATTCAACGCGCTAATGTTTTATTACGCGCTATATTTTCATAATCTTTTAAATATTTCGCATAAAAGGCGATTTTACGAGTTTTTAGTACACAGGTTGATGAACTAATTCGTTATAAATAAGGATAGGCAAATGGCTCTCACTATAGTATTTGTTACTTACTTATTCACTTAGCAGTCACTTATCTATATACGTCACGTTATAGTTATTTGATACTTATAGTTATGTCTTATTTAGTTACTATTTTACCAATTGTTCATTTTGTATATAAAGACAATAAAGCGCACTTGTGAGTGTAGGTAAAAGATGTAGAGCATTGATGTGAAATCAACATTAAAAATTGCCTGTAAAATCCCTAATTGAATCATCAGATGTATTCCTCATCGTTAACAGTTTTCTACCAAATATCGATGTCTAGAGATAAATAAAAATATACGTAAATATTGATGACGACGCCGACGACAACGATGATGATGACGAAGGGGCACTACATTTATGCTAATAGCAATGTTTGTTAGTCACCGTATCACGTGACTAGTATTATATAAGAATGAAGAGCGCAAGGCATAATGAGAATAGATATAATAATGAGACCGATTCTGACATAACTACATATTAAACCAGCTTTACGAACACACGTAACGTTACCGAATGCTCCTGCTATCACAGTGGCCATTTTCGAGGTTATATCGATAGGAGCTAGAGTGAGAAATACGCGCGAGCAGAAACAGAAAGCCTTCATGGCGAGTCGGCAGTAGCGGATATACGCGCGCGCGCAATTACGTGCGCAAGTCACATAATTACATCATTATGAAGCTATTATACATGACAGTTGTTTACCTTCTTATATTGCTCTCTTTCTCTCGTACAGTAATTGCATACTGTACATATATGTACTGTACATATATGTATGTACATATATATATATATATATATAATTATGATAACCTTAATTATAGACAAACATAATTAGCTGGGACTAATAAGGTGCGGTTATCCCCTGCTTGGCAGAAGCACATGACTACGCAAGTAATTGCCAATTATGGCTGTGGATGTCCCGAAAGCGAAAGTGTTTCCTAGTGACGGCATACATTATATGAGCACGCAGTGAAATATTAGCATGTCCGTAGACCGTCAGAAGCCAATTTCTAGCTCTGCTAGATGTTTACCAGGAAAAGGAGTTGCGGCGCGCATGCGCAGATGACACCGAGAGCTCACGCGCGCTTCGACAATGACGCTCGCTCCATCGCTACGGTTAGTGTTTGGTCTAGCGACGTATCTCGGGACGACAACGGAGAATGATTGCCGATTGCGATAAAGTCTCTATGCAAAACTAAGTGCGAGAAGCAATGAACGTTCTCCGGTAGCCTGAGGTCTATGTGTGTAGTATCAGCGCTCGATATGCATCACTCAGCGTTCACCCGGGCGGCGACGAATAGAGGTGTTAGATTCAGCGAGGTATATAACAGATATATACTGACGTTTACCACAGCTCAAACATCATCAACTATAACCATGATTT
The DNA here is from genome assembly GCF_000485595.1 of Priapulus caudatus. Lineage (NCBI taxonomy): Eukaryota > Metazoa > Priapulida > Priapulimorpha > Priapulimorphida > Priapulidae > Priapulus > Priapulus caudatus. The sequence continues at coordinate 65,551 of NW_014577511.1, forward strand.
CACGTTGTCAACGCGTCTCTGGTGCACACGTCGCTTCGGTACGGTTTGGCGGTGGTAGTGGTGGGGGGTGTATAACAGTTTATAGAGAGTATAACCTGCGCGGTCTATATGGAGGTAATATACAGCAGAACCTAATCTAGAGTATCTCGAACCGGCAATTCCATTGCAGGCAGTATAGGGAGCGATTCTTACTGCGCTGCGAACGTCGTCGTATTTATGCACTAATTTGTATTATGGCTATAGAATCGCGTCGCCACTAGGCGTCGTAAAAAATAAGCGGCCATCTTTATTTTCGCGAGCGCCAAAGTTCTATTTTGGTCCGGCTTTGAATACGTCGATCCGCAACGATCCGGTAATCGAGAAAAGTCCTATCCGTCTTCGTTACTTTACAACCGAATCCGTCGCTGCTTGGAAACGGGAGTGAGTGCCATAGAAATTCGCTGCGTATTTACCCTAGCTAGGTTAGAAAACCGGCGATCTATTCTTCAGCCCCTCGGCTATTATGCTAAATCATAAATAAAATAATTGATTAAATAACTTCATCGGATCTCTATAATTTACATGCTAATAACGTTAATCTCAGTTAGATCCATAATCAGTACAAAATAACTTGCTCTGCCGAAATTTTCGTCTATCTCTCCGACAGACTTCCTCAGGTCTAACGTTTTTAGGTAGATGGTAGCACTGGAATTGAACAGCATAGCATACGAAAATTTCGTCAGAGTAAGTTATTTTGTACTGATTATGGATCTAACTGAGATAACGTTATTAGCATGCAAATTATAGAGATCCGATAAAGTTATTTAATCATCTATTTGAGATCAAGGAAGTTCGAAAATGGGAAATTTTGGAAAGGAAATTGTCGAGACATCGAAATCATTTAGTGTTCTCACTTCGCTGTAAACTTGAAGGCATTACTCCATCGAGCCTACGTATGAAATGCCCGATCAACACCGCCAAAGCGGGGGCTATAGTTGACAAAGCGAGAAAAGAATTATTAGGAGAAAGGATCCGTATTACGACTAATAAGATCAAATCTCTAACGGAGGAGGTCGAACATGGTGAACGTAGTGTTTGCGAACGGCTGACGAGTAACGAATCCGACATTCTAAATGAGCACTTTCGTACTTCCACTACGAGAGAATACAACTTAACAAAAGCCCGCCATATTGATAAAATGGCTGTGTGGTGTAACGAGAAGAATTCCTCCGATTCTACACAACATCTAACAGTACCTAGGAATTTGGATCTCTCCGGCGAACAGTTAAAAAAGTGGGTATTCAATTTATCTAAACGTCCACTCGAAAAGGGGGAGTTTTCAGTTCTCGCTAAAGGCTTGAACTTCGCAGTTACGTCTCCGGTTCACTCGATAGAAGACCTCATTATAGCAGCAGAAGAAGCTTGCAAACTGGTCCCTCTTCAGATAGCTAACAAACTGAGGCCTAAGTTATGCAGCATCATCAGCTCAGCTAAGCCTCCTACCCTCAACATCAGCAAGGATAAAGCCATAGCTTTGAAGACGCTAGCTAAAGATGACAACATTCTGATCATGCCGGCAGACAAAGGCCAAGCCTCAGTAGTCCTGGATAAAGCAGATTACACCCAGAAAGTAACCGATATGTTATCAGAGGAAAAAACATATATCTCAAACTTAACAAAGACCCGACGTCGCGTTATAAGAACAAACTGGTTAACATTTTAGCCAGGTTACGCAAGGATGAAAAAATCAGTGAGTCAGAAAAGAGGTACCTCTACCCCACATCGGAAACCATCCCACGTCTATATTGCACGCCCAAAATTCATAAACCAGGCAACCCTTTACGGCCCATCGTGTACTATACTGGGTCCATAGGCTACAACCTATCCCGCAGTTTGGCTGACCTATTATCACCGATTGTTGGCAAAACTAGATATCATGTAGAAAATTCTAAGAATCTAGTCACCAAGCTAAAGGAACTAATAATACGAGACGATGAAACATTAGTGTCATTCGACGTCGCCTCGCTATTCACTAACACACCGATCAGCACAGCCCTCGAGGTGATACGGAAGAAATTAAAAGATGACACCACTTTGAAGAAGAGAACGCTACTCACAGTAGACGACATAATGGAGTTGCTGGAATTTGTGCTCACCACCACCTATTTCATGTTTGGCGGACAGTTATATCAACAGAGGTTCGGCACAGCGATGGGTAGCCCCGTATCTCCGATCGTTGCCAACTTGTACATGGAAGATTTAGAACAGACAGCCATCAATACAGCGTCTGAACATATCAAACCCAGATTTTGGAAACGCTATGTAGATGACATTCTAGCGGTGTTTACCAAGGGATCCACACGCATCCTCAATGATCATCTCAACTCAATAGATACGTCCGGCAACATACAGTTCACCTCTGAAGAAATGGAAAACAACAGCATTCCTTTCCTAGACACGAAGATTGTGAGCAGAAAAGATGGTACGATTAAAACCGTGGTCTACAGGAAAAAGACCCACACCAATCAATATCTGAACTTTCAGTCTCACCACCCGATAATTCACAAACTGGGAGTCATCCGCACACTACCTGATAAAGCGAACACAGTTGTAACGGAACCGGAAGATTTACGCGCCAAGGAACTTGAGATACGAGACGCACTTCGAAATTGCGGCTACCCAAACTGGACAATTAAAGACACAAAACGGGAAATAGAAATAAAAGTTACCAACAACAAATTGAAAAAGAAGGGGAACGACTTGAAAACGAAAAATAGGGGGTTGGTTATCATTCCTTACATCAAGGGCATGTCCGAAAGGTTAGCCCGCACCTTAAGGACATTCAACATCTCTTCAGCTTTCAAACCCCACAAGACCATCAGGAACATCTTAGTTCATTCCAAGGATAAAATTGAAAGCAAAAATACTACAGGATGTGTATACCGTATCGCCTGCTCGAACTGTGACAGCACGTACATTGGGGAAACATGCAGAAAATTTGGCACACGTTTAAAAGAACATATGACTGATGTCAAACTCACACAAAAGGAACCAGCAAACGAGCGGCTCGTGCGTCCATTGCAAGACAACAGCACAAGTCAGCCATAACAGACTATATGGTCGATCAAAACCATCTGCCGGACTGGAAAGAGGCCACTGTGGTGTCAAAGGAATCAATTCCGAGGCGCAGACAAATCTGAGAACCGATTACAATGAATAGAGATGAGAGGTCATACCATCTATCCCACATTTACGACAACATTCTCAGATCTGCACCCACTCGAGGGGACCGCAGGCTGGATGCCGCCCGAAAATGACCAGGATCGAACTTCCGTTTCCAGTGCTGCCATCTACCTGGAAACGTTAGACCTGAGAAAGTCTGTCGGAGAGATGGACGAAAATTTCGTCAGAGCAAGTTATTTTGTACTGATTATGGATCTAACTGAGATTAACGTTATTAGCACATAAATGAAATAGTGTAACTGTTTTCATTCCTCCGCCGAATGATTTGTTCGGTCGATTAGAACAATACGTGATCTTTGTAATGCTCGAGTTACTATCACGCATCTCTTACTTTGCGTGACCTCAATGTCTTTCAATGTCATGGTGATGTTTCAGTAAGAATAGGAAAAGAAGGAAATCTAAATTTAACATTTAAAAATCATATATGAACAGTGCCAAAAAAACTCATTTGCGGTTGCTCCCTTGCCATCACTTCTCTCCATCTCCCTTCTTCCTCTTCCCCCTTACTCACACTTTATTTCTCTCGCCACCTCCTCTCTCTATTGGTCTCGCTTTTCCTCTTCTCTCTCCCCTCTCTCTCTCTCTCTCTCTCTCTCTCTCTAT